>NC_083644.1:2479090-2526590 GCF_963576545.1 Limanda limanda
AGATAGATAGATAGATAGATAGATAGATAGATAGATAGATAGATAGATAGATAGATAGATAGATAGATAGATAGATAGATAGATAGATAGATAGATAGATAGATAGATAGATAGATAGATAGATAGATAGATAGATAGATAGATAGATAGATAGGTAGATAGGTAGATAGGTAGATAGGTAGATAGGTAGATAGATTACTTTATTCATCCCCGAAGGGAAATTAAGTCGTCATAGCAGCCGGTATATTTGAATACAATAAAAAATATTGAGGTAGAAAGAATAAAAAATAGAAACACAAGATAAATAGGTAGATAAGGTGCAGTGGCAAGATGATGGTAATAGTACTGATGATATGATGGTAATGTTATTGTTACACAGTATATAAAAATAGTACAGTATATATAGAATATAACAGAATATATATTTATATATGATAGTAATTATACCAATATAATAGCAGTATATAGTAATAATGGCAGCAACAGTATATATAATAATAATAGTAATATAATAATTATAATTATGTACACATGTATAAATATGTGTATATAGACTTATATATACAAAGAATATACAGAGAGTATGATATAATATTTGATATATAGTAGAGGTATAAATTATTAAACCAGATCTGCACTGAAAAGTCAAAACATTTCACATTTGTAAATTGTGTTACATTCACACACCGCTTCTATTCACACTCATTTTTCTATCAAGTGTCGACTGTAAAGTTATCTGGATGAGCGGTTTGTGTGTGTGTGTGTCAGTGTGTGTGTGTGTGTGTGTCAGTGTGTGTGTTTGTGCACCTTGATGAGGATCTTCCTGCGCAGCTGGTGCGGTGAAGGAAGCTCCTCGGCGTTGTTGTCCACGGGCTTGATGAGCAGCAGGTCTCCGAACACCTTCTTGAAGTGCGTGGCCATGTTCCTCTGCTGCACCACGCTGCAGTGATCCTCGATGGAGAGAATCACCGGGAACCTAAAGAGAAGAAGAAGCTTCATCAGGAACCAACACACCGAGGAACCAGGGAATTCAATCAGCGTCAGTGTCTCTGTGGAGGTCAACAATCAACCAGAGGTCGTTAGATGTTTCCTCTGGTGGTTATTAATCTGGATTAAGAGACAAACTCACTCCGACGTGACGAAGGCGTGTTCTTTGATGGTGTGCAGAACGTCCAGGAACTTGATCTTGGAGGTCAGCGTGTGGCCGTGGTAGATGATGGGCAGGTCGTCGGGTCCGTCCCAGCAGTCCACTGGGACCAGAACACACAGTTTAATAATCTCATCGGGCTTTTACCTGCTGTGCTCACTCACAAGTTGATCTAGATCCTCACGCTCGATGCAGCGACAGCCCATCCTCAGGCAGCGGGCGTAGGCCTCCAGGGAGGATTCACTGGAGAACTGGTCGCCCATCAGGTAGCTGCAATAACAATGGCATGATGGTTCTTTTATTTTATTTATTTTATTTATTTTATTTATTTTATTTATTTTATTTATTTTATTTATTTTATTTATTTTATTTATTTTATTTATTTTATTTATTTATTTTATTTATTTTATTTATTTTATTTATTTTATTTATTTATTTATTTATTTATTTTATTTATTGTATTTATTTTATTTATTTTTTATTTTTTTTGTATTGATCGTATGTATCTATTTATTTATTCATTAATTTATTTTTAGTATTACTATCATATTGTTATTATTATTATTATTATTATTATTATTATTATGATTTATGTCATCTATTCTTTTATTAATATATTTACTTGCTTATTTATTTATCCTTTCTCTCTCTTCCTCTATCAACCCATCTTTTTTTTTTTTTCTTTTGTTTGTTTTTCTCTATTTTTCAACTCTATGTGCTCATCTGTTGGGGCTAGGTGCCGGAGGGAGGGGGGTGGGGGGTTGGTTTCTGTTCTGTGGTATGTTGACATTACATCTGTAAATGTTATTGATGGAACAGTATTGTTTGTTTGTTAATTATGTAAAAATTCAATAAACAGATTGTTAAAAAAAAAAACAATAAAAAAAAAAAACAATGGCATGATGGAATCAGGTAAAATAATAATAATGCACATCGTCATGATTCCACTGAGGTGTGAGCCCTACGTGTTGTGTGAGGAGGAGATCCAGTACTGAGACAGAGGTCTCTTCATGTCGTCCTGAACCACGGGCGACAGGCGAGCGTCACACAGAGAGTTCTCCTTAGAGAACAGGAAGGTCAGGAACTGCAAAAGGGAAACAGAGTAAAGTGAGAAAGAGTTTATTTCAGCTTCCATGCAGGTTTGTGTGTTTGCTTCACCTCGTCCAGCTGCAGCATCGGCTCCGGCTGCGGCCCCCCCCTCATGTAGCCCGTCAGGAACTCTCTGACGCGGCTCAGCTCCGACGCCCACGACTCCTGAGACCAGACCAGAAGAAGACGTGAGAACAACAGCAGAGATTCTAGAGAGTTGTTAGTTCTTAACGGGATCAGTCTGCTCGGTACCTTCTGATCCATCTGTAGAAACTTCTGGAAGTCGTAGAGAGAAATCTGACAAAGCTCCGGTCGGTCGACGTTCCTACGCAACACAACCGAGTTCAGGACGGAAACAGAGCGACAACGACAAAGAGTGAGAGAGAAGACATCACATGTTAACATATTAATATCTGATGGGGAATTTATTCTACTTAGAAACATTCAGCAATGTTTCAAAACTTAGTTTCAATCGTTCAAAAGAAAGATTTCAAGCTTTCAAATTGTTTGTAATTGTTATCAAAGTCTTATGACAAAGAAATATTATTGAAGTTTGAGATTTTACTGAAAATTCTGATCTTGATATTTTAAGAAATAAAGAAAACACAAATATATATATATATATACATATTGTAGAATGTCAACATTAATCTTTTCTGCATTGTTTATTCCTTTAAAAAAAAGTATTGATATTTGATATATTGATACTGATGATGTGTTTATTGATCAGATTCTTAAAAAACATAAAAACCCATTAGCTTTCATTCCTTTGGACTCTGTGTGATAAAGAGAAACAGCGGAGGAGGATGACAGTGGTGGGGGGGGGCATATGAGGGAGTGAATGCTGAAGAAGAGGAGGAGGTGAACGTGAAGGTGGAGGAGGGTGAGGAAGAGGAGGAGGAGGAGGTGCAGGAGGAGGGACTCACCTCAGAGGGAATGAAAGCTCCAGCTGCTCAATAATCTGAGAACAGAGGGGGGGGGGGGCAGGTGACCGACAGGTGGGAGGAGCCAGGTGAAGCATCGACAGGTAAGACTCAACGTGTCGTGTGGTGAAGACGTGAAACGTACGAGCTGCTGGTGAATCGACTCAGATCCTGAACTCGAGGTGGAACTTTACTCTTTTCTCTCCGACTCAGCAGAGAATCAACTTCTAAATACAAAACTGCATCTGACTTGGAAACATAATGGAGCTAAATTATCCCGGATTGTAACGATCATCCACCGATGACGTCATTTGGAGCCAGAGTAGCAGCGATCGGAAGATGGAGGATGTTGAGGTCACATGATCGACCAATCACAAGTCAGTCGAGATGTTTCGCCCAATTTATATATAAACGAATAACAAATTAAAACCAAACTTATCAGACACGTGAACCCAAACATCAGTGTGATAAGAACGACCTGTAGTTGTGTAGTGTGTGTACTTGTTTTGTTGTGTACTGCCAGCAGGGGGCGATATATCACACTGATGTATCTTCAAGTGTTCATGTTTCTGATGAGTTTGGTTTTAATTAGTTATTTGATGATATAAAAACAGCCTAAAACATCATGATTGACAGCTGAGACTGACTCACGATTGGTCGGGGGGGTGTGTCTATATGACCTTGATGCTCCGGCTCCACTGACGTCATCGGTGCAAGATGGCCGCTCCCGTATCTGAGAAATATCGGCTTCATTTTTGTGCAAACAGGAAGTTGGGTCCTCCTTATTTATTTATTGTTTTATTCTGTAAGAAAATCAAAGCTTTAATTTAAACTGGGACTTTTCAATTGAGGTGGAGTTTAAATGTTTTGTGAGAACAGGATTTAAGTCGTTTTTCTGCCATTCAGTGAACATGTGTGTGTGTGTTTATGTGCAACACTGAGACTCACACTCCTCTGTGCGTCAAACATGAGCGTCCTGTAGAGCTGAGCGAAGTTAGGATACGACAGATCGCTCCTGGCCTCCACTTCCTGTGAGTGCCACAGAAGATCAGCGCCGTGGTCACGTCAGAAAAACTCACAGGAGAAGAATACCTGAATATTAAAGTGAAGGAGCCTCTGACCTGCAGCTTGTCTTTGAGGAAACGTGTGTTGGGGACTCGGTAGTTGACCTGAGGCAGAAGAGTCTTCACGTCCTTCACTGTGATGCTGCGAAGAAAAGAAACGACACAAACTTACCGACAGTCTGAACTGAAGCAGACGGACAAGGCAGATCCAGTGATGTTCTCTGTGTTCACCAGAGGAGGGCGCTGTGTGAGAGCATGTTTATAATGACCAAGAGATTTTCACTGTTTTCATTGATGAGGATTTAACAACAATGGCAGAACCGCGTTAACGTCGCTGAGCTCAAGAGTTCAACGTCAACAAACGCTGCTCGGGCGCTTTCACTCCTGCAACACGAGCTCCAGCTGCAGGTTTTAGATCTGAGCTGCAGCAAGAGACAATAATGAATCTTTAACGAAAGAGGAGATGAAGATGGAGAACAGGAAATCTGTCGAAGCAACAAAATTATCTGAGCTCACAGCCTGTGAAGAAGCTGAGAAAACTGGGGGTGGAATCATCAAGTCCGACTGTCGAGTGGAGAGACCACGATCTGGAATACAGATCAGAAATAAAAACTTAAAAATTAGAATTAAAAAATCTGAAATTCCCTCACGACTGAGCAAACAACATCTGAGAATTGTGAGAAATAACTGGAAACAGATCAGACTGTGGAGAGATTATTTCAGCTTTGACTCCGTGTTTGTTTCGATAACGCAAAAACTAATCAACGGAAGCGTCAGGAAAGAACTGTCGAACTGAGAGACCACGATCTGGAATACAGATGAGAAATAAAAACGTAAAAACAAACAAACAACATCTGAGAATTCATGAGAATTAACTGGGAGAGATTATTAAAGTTTTTTTCTCTGTGTTTGTTTGGATTAAGCAAAAACTACCTGAACGTATTAAAACGAAACTCGGTGAACGGACGCGTCAGGAAAGAACCTGATAAATGTCGGTGTAGATCTGAATCATGTGCAGATCCAGAAATGATTTCTCCCTTTTCAACATTGTGAGCGAGGACGTTTCTTAGCAGATTTCTTAGAGAACAACTCGAGGATCTCGAAACATTTCTGGCACGTTTAGGGGACTGATATTTATGAGTTTGTGCAATTTGGTGTAAATCCAAATAAAAGTCCTGCAGATGTTGAGATGGTTTCATGAGGGGACGATTCGGCCCTAACGAGGGAAACTGAAAGACTGTATCTGACTAATGATTAATAAACCACATGAGACAATCCATCCTCCTCTCCTCAGGTCTCTCCTCCCTCCTCCCTCTGTCCAGATACTGTTACTATTTTCACAAGAGACAGGAAGTTGCCCTCCACCCGGGCCCAGCCCATCGCATCACTTCCTGCTCCTTATCAGGCTCTGGCAGGCTGTTTGTCCTGGAGCGGCTTCCACCCAAACAGAAGCTCGGAGCGTGCACGTTAAGGTCAGATCCCAACGAGCTCTCTGATCACATCTGGATCTGCTTTCACCTTCACTTTCAACCTGCTGTGACGCGGCGGCCAATCAGCATCCAGCATCACAGGCTGCTGTGAAGTGTTGACGTGTTGAGAGGCGACTCACCCACCTGCCCTCGTGGCTCCGGTCCATGACCTCAAACTGCTTCCTCAGCCACCTGCACACGGAGGGATGGAGACCAGAGGTTCAACAGAGACAGGTTCAATACATAGAAATCACACGTTTCCAGTTGTGCAGCTGAAGATGTGGATTGGATCGAGGTCCGAGACCACCTCTGAATTTGAGTGATCAGACTTAGAGTATAGCTGATGCATTGTGGGAGACAACACCTGCTATATACATACTGTAGATTTTACATGGAAGCTCCACCCTGTGGTTGTACGCCTCCACCAACCAGTGCAGTTTCAGTCTACATTAATTTTTTTCGGACTCATATGAAGTCAGCTAAAGGCAGATATGAAATATTGTGTTCAAGAGGATAAAAACATGACTTGTGAGGCCCATGTGATTCTGAGCTTTTGCACCAAATTTGAAGGAATTCCCTCAGTGGTCTTGAGATTTCGTGTTCACAAGATCGTGACAGACACAGAACCTGGAAAACTGCCTCCGGCTGTCGTCCACATTGAGACAAATAAACAGTCAATTTCCACAAATATGACCCAAATTCTTCTGAAAGCCGTTTCCTTCTCACGAGCTGCAGTTTTAGTGAGTTAATCAAAGTTTAAGCAAAAGGTAGAAACACACACACACACACACACACACACACACACAGCCACTGAAACCTGGACTCACTCAGTTTCTTCTTTAAACACAAACATCTCAGTGAAGCTTGTTCATGTCTCCAATCAATACTTCATCTTATTGAATTAGAAATATGTTGTTTTATATCTTAAACATTGTGTATTTTATATTTTAAATTGTATTAGTGTTATTATATTGTCCTGATAGTACCTGTCTTATCCTGAGGGCTATTTCTAAAACTAATTTGATTTAAAGGACCCTGTATTAATAAAGTTTGTATACTATCCTTATTACTACACAGTACTTTGAGTTTTGTCGCAGGTTAACAAGAAACTGTTCCTGTGACACTAATGTGAGGCTGGTGGCTCGGCCCATAGGGGGCGCTGCTGGGGGGCGCCACTAGAGGCTTTTGGAGAACCTTCTTGTCGTCCATGTTTATTCACAGTCTACGGTTTGTACATACCAGACAGTGTGAGGGCAGGTTGTAGATGTATTTTTATATGTATTTATATTATGATGACACCTGCAGTTCACCTGTCGACCTGCTGCGGCGCCGGCGCTCTCTGAGTGTCGACCATCAGCCAGTTCAGACCCGTGACCCACATGTTCACCTCCTCCTCACTGAACGCTGCAGCCAGAAGGAAACACAGGACACTAAACACTCACTGTCCAAGATAATATCAAACTAAAACAAACAATGAAGAATAAAGCACATGTCCAAGTTACAGATTTATTTGAATATTGTAGAATATTGTAAAAACAGACGGTTTGAGGCTTTGATGAGAATGAAGATCAAATGATTAACTGACTGGATGGTAAAGAATAAAGGAGGAGCATCATTATTCTGTTATATTCCCACCACAGCAACAAAAGAGTATTAATCCACCAGTGAAAATAGTCAATCAATGTAATTATATGAAAATGCTAATTTGTGCAGGTCTTTTCTTGGGTAATTTGAAAATAAGACAAATTAAAAATGACTTAAATTTTAAGGGGAATAAATTAGAGTAATGGGAAATTTCTGTCCCATCTTTAGTTATTTATTCTTTTTGTATTTGTTTTTGTTTTCTTTTGAATGTGTTGTTACTTGTGTACACACACACACACACACATACACACAGACACACACACACACTGACCGGCCACACTGAGCGTCCTGAGGCGGAACTCCAGGCCGTAGAGAACGATGAAGCAGTGAGCGGAGTCCAGTTTACGAGCCTCCTCCGGGTAGCGCTCGAAGTCCCGGGAGCTTTTCCCCAGCCGCAGCTCCCGGATCTCCCGCATGTCGACTGCAAGGGGGAGGGAGGGAGAGGGGGGGTGGGGGGGCAGGAAGGAAGGATAGTGTTGCATGAGCACAAATATGCACAAACCATAAATCACAGTTTGGCTGCTTGTATAATTCCCCTGCCAACAACACACAGAAGATTGTTGCTGGAGAGCTGAACTAATGTTTTTGTGTGTATGTGTGTATGTGTGTGTGTGTGTGAGTGTGTGTGTGTGTGTGTGGGTGTGGGTGTGTGAGTCCAGAAAAACCACAAACACACAGACACACAAACATCTCAGCTGTCGACGGCAGGATGCTGCTGAGCTGCTGCAGAGGTTTGTCAGCAGCAGACAAACAAACTTTCCTTTAAGGGATTTTAAAATAGTTTGAAGGGAAATTTGACAAGTTTGGTTTTTGCCACTGTTGTTTGTTTGTTTGTTTGTTTGTTTGTCAGCATAATTACACAAAAATTTGACTATGACACTTGGGCACTGATTTTGCTTTGACTTGCTTTGCTCTTCCATATATAACACGTGGAACTTTTCTTGTTTAGATTATTCTATGGGTTGAATTTAGACAAATAACATATTTTGAAAACAAAAATATGTGTTTGTGTGACAAGGATTGAATTTACAAACCCGATTTGACGTATAAGTCTAATTTCTACTCGGTGCAATAACACAAATGACACATTCACACTTCATCCAAGCAGCTCATGTAAATCAAAGAGTTAAACCGAGCGGTGAAGTCACATGATCGACCACAGAAGATGATGTCAGCTCTGGACTCGACTTTGTCACTCGCAGCCGTGGACACACCCACAAGGAAAACGCTGCTTTATTGACACAGCAGATGTCTTGTGCAAACACACATAAACACACACACACACACACACAGATGCTCTGGCATTCACACAGCAAACACACACACACAGCAAACACACTCTTATAAAACTGTGTGAACATTTTGATGTCATTTGATACCAAAGTTCCCCACATGAAGAAATGAGAAATCAATGAAGGAAGCAGTTCTTTCCCTCGAGTCAAACTGTCCTCAGCAGCTTTCATAGGATTCTGAAGGAAAGTCAGCTGAGAGCAGAAGTCTGGTTCCTCTCTCGGCTCCTGGAGACGCCAGGGAACGTGTTTGGCAGAAGATTTAAGAGAAAACTTTGGACTGAATGTGGTTGAAACTTCCCTGGAAGGAGGTTCAAAGCTGGAATCAGCAGAGGAACAGGACTCTGAGTCAGCTGGTCGCACGGAGACGACCCGATGGCGTTCAGGATGTGAGAGGAGGTCGACCTGCTCCGGGTCGCCTCAGTGCCACACAGTGTGTTCAACATCTGAAGAGTTCAAGTCTGGTGAAGCTTCGTCTTCTAAACAAACCACGTCGACCATCTTTATTTACAGCTGCTCTCCACATCCGTGCTTCATCCCTCTGTTATTCAGGTTTTATTTGTATAGCCCACATTCACAAATCACAATTCGTCTCATAGGGCTTTGCATGTGAAGTGTCAAACATTTCTTGACTGTGAATTGACTGTGAATTAATTTTGTTTGCATAAGTTTTGCATAAGTGGTGCATTGTAAGGTTTGCTAAATCTAAATAAAATCACAAGACGTGTGTTAAACTGGCAGGAAGATTTAGGGCTGATGTGTGTGTTGTGTATTGTGCGCTTTGTGTTTTCTGATGAATTGTTGGCATGTGCAGCAGCGTCCGTGTTCTCACAGCTTCAACATCGACACACAACAATCGCACCGTGTGCACAACTTCCTCCATCGTAACTCAAATCGGAGGCGTTCTGCTCGAAGGAAGTTTATGTTTCTTTTCAGCGCCGGAGAGAAACTGAATGAACTTCCAGCTCCAGCAGCTGCGTGCACGGCTGACCTGAAACCACCAGCCGGTGATAATTGCAGTGAAACAAACTGTTCCTGGTGCAGCCGCTGACATCACCCCCGTCCAGATGGCACCAGGGGTTTCACAGTAATCACAGAAATGCAAAGGACGAGAGAAATGGGAATGAAAAACAGGCCGGGGTTTAGAAACAGGATGAACGTATTGAGACGGTTTTCCAAAGATTGTAAAAGTGGGTTTTACCAGCTCGGATTCGTTCTGAACCCGGATTAGTGTCGACTCTGTTGCTCAAAACCTCGAAACTACAGTTTAAACTGTTGTTACTGATGAATTTAAGGGGTGGTGGTTTGGATTCGCATATTTGAGCAGAAGGAAGTTTACATTCCAACCAGTCCCCGAATAAAATGTCTGGAAAAAGAGTCCAAGTGAGAAAACAGCAGGAAGTGGGCGAGTGGGCGTGTTAACGAGGTTTCTAACACGTGACGGAGGTGAAACAACAACAAAAATAATACAAATATCTCAGGATGAAAACGAGGAGCCATGTCTGCTCGGGTCTCTCACGATCGGATGCTCCCACTATCGTCCATAAAGTTTTTACTGTCCTCGCAGACAGAGTTTCAGCTGCAGCCATAGGAATTCTTACATCCGACAACTTCTCTTTCTCTTTCACTCTCTAGTCTCTTCCACTTCTCACTCAGGCTCCAAATAAAGTAAACAAAAATACGTGATTTCCAAAACAGAATTTATACGTGAGCTTCTCTAAGAATCTGACCCAGACAATCTCCAGCTGCGATTTTTAATTTGACAAACTTTCAGAGTTCTTTAAAAAACCAAACAACTAACCACTCAATCAAGAAAGTATCGGCTGCATCCGTCTTTAAATCAGTGTCTGAGGCGTCTCGCTCCTCATGTCCCTGTCTCTGCTTCCTGCAGAAGACGCTGGACCTTTTGTCCTTCAGACGGAGACAGGAAGACAGACACTCCCTGATAACCCCACACTTCCTCTGCCCCGGGATCTAATGCCTCCACTCATCTGACAAATAAACACTGATCACTAGTGTGTGTGTGTGTTATATAACAAGATGTGGGATGCAACAGCAAAAGGAAGGAGAAGTGGGAGAGGAAGAGGATAAAGAAGGAAGAGGAGAGAGGAGGAGGAGGAGTGAGGAGGAGGAGAGAGGAAGGTCATTCAGATAAATATGAGATTTCACAGAGAAAAGAGAAACTGAAAGTAAACAGAGAGGACTTGAAATGGAAGGTCAGCGGAAATGTTGATAATGAGAAAGATGTGTGTTTGTGTGTCTGTCTGTGTGGGTGTGTGTGTGTGTGTGTGTGTGTGTCTGTGTGTGTGTGTGGATGTGCTGGGGTGGAGGAAATTGCGAAATAACTGGAGGAGGAAAACTGAGAGGTGAGAAAGGAGGAGGTAGAGAGAGATAGAACTGTGGGAGATAAAGTGAAGGAGAGAACCGCTGAGTTCCTGGAATGTTCTGGTGGGTTTGTCCAGAGGGAGGTTGTTTGTAAAAGGGCGTTTGTGGGTTATGAAAGTGTGTGTCTGTGTGTGTGTGTGTGTGTGTGTGATATTGTGTGGATTATGTGTGACTGTAGGTGTTTGCTGTGGTTTTCCCGGTTGGATTAGCAACGCGCCCGTTTATACGCTCTATGATTATGGATAAATAATTGACGAGGCTCTGGAGCAGAAACAACAAGTGAACAGAGGACGTTTGTCTCTGAGCTTCAGCAGAAAGGAGAGAAGGAGGGATGGAAGAGAAGAGAAGAGAAGAGAAGAGAAGAGAAGAGAAGAGAAGAGAAGAGAAGAGAAGAGAAGAGAAGAGAAGAGAAGAGAAGAGAAGAAAAGAGAAGAGAAGAGAAACCTACAGTGGCCCTGAAGGATCATTTATGAAGATTCATGAGACCCGAGTCAAACTCTACATAACTTCCTACAGTTATTTACAGAACGTGATGTGAACCGAGTACTTTGTTTTAGTTTTGGTCCGAGTCCCATCTGCTAACATGGAGGAGGCAGGGTGTAGGACCACCAGCCAGCCACCAGGGGGCAGCCAACATGATCTAGCTTCACTTTTAGAGTTAATTTTGAACAACGGGAGAAAAACAACAATCGAGATTTTCTTGCTTAGAATTAAGTTCACGATTAGTAAACTTATAGAGGCTCTTTGTCATTAGTTGAGTCAGAAAACAAAGATAAGGCACCAGCAGGGGGCAGTGCAGGTTCTGTAGGAGCGCTTGTTTTATCACAGCTGACGTCTCCGATAAAAAATGCAACTGAATTGTCGACGTCAATTAGAAAAGAAAAGCAGGAGTTCGGCCCTGGTTGGTGCAAGATGACGATCGTTAGAGAGAAAAATGATTTACAGAAGGTTTCATTCCCTGTTGTCAGAATGTTGTGTTGAGTTTGTGTCTCTTCTTGAGTTACGATGTGTTGAACTCTCTAGAAAACCGACCGGACTGTTTCTCTCTGTGTCTCTCCTCTGCAGCAGCGTGTTACCACAGAGTCTGAGAGGATCCAACATGGCCGACAGGAGGAAACTCCATCACGCCAGCGAACAGACGCTGTAACGAATCCTCCCCCCCCCGGGGCGGCCACGAGATCCAGGCCGCAGACAATAGCCTCCACACCCCCGACAGGCCGCTGCTGCA
The DNA here is from genome assembly GCF_963576545.1 of Limanda limanda. Lineage (NCBI taxonomy): Eukaryota > Metazoa > Chordata > Actinopteri > Pleuronectiformes > Pleuronectidae > Limanda > Limanda limanda. Next base: position 2,491,329 of record NC_083644.1, read on the forward strand.
CTGCTGCTACTCGACTCCCGCCCACGCCACCTCAGCCCACCACCATCACTCAGTCAGGCGGGCGGGTGGCGTGTGGGACATGAGACCCTGAGGTGTGTGGGGGGGGGGGATTACTCAGAGCACATGTGGCAGCGGCGTGCACGCTCTTCTGTCTGGAGGGTTCCTGAGAGGTGGACATGGACGGAAGCAGAGGTCACGGGGTCGTGATCCGTCTGAGGACGCCATGACGGCGCCGCAGCTGCAACATCGCTTAACGAGGGGAAGGAGGCGGGGCCTAGCGATATGTCACAGTCTGTGATCCTCGTTCATGCAACTTTATAAACACACATTCTGTTAAAGGGACAGTTCACTCAATAAAACACTTCTGTTTCCTGTAGGTCGAGTCTTAGAGACGTTTAAGTTGTGATCTGTCGTTTATTATCTTTCAATTCTATTGTTGCTATGATACCTAACATAGGTGCCATCCCATCATATATATATTTACGTAATGTATTGATTGTTTGTATTGTTGTTTTGTTTTTTTTCTCTGTGGGCCTTGAGCCTGTATTAAAGTTTATATAGAGCCTCTTGAGCCCGGGGTCGATATTAGATTGAGTATAAAACTTAAACATAAAGTTTCTGTCAAACATTAAATCTGTGTCTCAGAAGTGAAGACACAGACTCCGGCTCAGGACGACGTCTTTTAGCTTTGTGTCTGGACAGAGGGACGAAGTGGAGACGAGTCGTCCATCTTGATTTATCTCCACTGATCATAACCTGCACAGATATTATATCCAATACTACAGCACCAGTGAAAGTCTTTCTAACCCATTCAAACACAATAATAACTTCCCTACATTAAACCTGAGGCCCTTCACACTGAGGCTCTGGAACGGAACCTGTAGTCCCAGGGGTCAGGGGGTCAGGAGGTCAATGGGTCAGGTCCAGGTCGTCCCACTCACTAATCCATCGATTCTTTTAAAGCCAATACTCACTCTCTCCTTCCACTTTGTCCGGGTTCCTGCTCCACACGATCTGCCGGGTGTCCTGCCTGATCTGGAAGGTCCTCCTCTCGGGCCGCTGGGACTTCTTCTGGTAGAAGACGGTCATCACCGTGCCCATCTCCAGGCTGTGCAGGATCCGGGGACCTGCCTCGGTCCAGTCCAGCATCCTGGAGGCCATGACGGGACCGGGGACCCCCTCCTCTGCACTGAGGCCATTGAACCTGGCTGCACACATCTTCACTGCATGGCTGAGAGGAAACCCCCCCCCCCCCCCCCCCACCAGGACCACTAGTCACACGAGGCTCCTGGGAGATGATGCTCGGAACCTGTGGTCAACTACTGTGGTCCAGGGTGGTCCGACATGTCCAAACCCACCGGGGCCAGGAGGAGATCTGGTGGCGAGGGTTGTAACTTCTCATGAACGCTCAGGGTGGGAGGCAGCAGAGGAACCCTGAGGAGACGTCTGAGATGTGAATTATCCCCTGCTCCTCTGGAGGGGTGGGGGGGGTGGGGGGTGGATCCCTGTGTGATCCTTTCCAGATGCTTCTGGCAGCAGACCAGTGAAATCCACTCGTGGTGAGTTCTCATCCCCGCTGGACTCAGGTTTCCAGCCTCCTCCTCGTCCCTCAGGCTGCTGGTGGCGCCGGGGCGGAGGAGCAGCCTCGGTTCTCCTGGTTCTCTTTGGTTCTCCTGGTTCTCCTGGCTCCTGGAGCAGCCTCTGTTCTCCTGGTTCTCCTGGCTCCTGGAGCAGCCTCTGTTCTCCTGGCTCCTGGCTCCTGGCTCCTGGCTCCTAGTTCTCCTGGCTCCTGGTTCTCCTGGTTCTCCTGGTTCTCCTGGCTCCTGGTTCTCCTGGCTCCTGGTTCTCCCGGCTCCTGGTTCTCCTGGCTCCTGGAGCAGCCTCTGTTCTCCTCCTGGTTCTCCTGGCTCCTGGTTCTCCTGGCTCCTGGCTCAGCCTCAGTTCTCCTCCTGGTTCTCCTGGTTCTCCTGGCTATGTGTCCAGCTCTTGGGGAAACTCTCGCAGGTTGGAGCAGCTGGACGGAGCCAGAACCGTGTGCGCTCTCATCCAAGGATCCATTCTGCTGTGCGCCCTCTCTCCTCCTCTTCCTCCTCTTCCTCCTCTTCCTCCTCTTCCTCCTCTTCCTCCTCCTGCACTCAGGACGCACTCATACACTTGAAGAGACGGAGAAACTGCGAGTGGCTCTGCGGGCTTTACGCGCTCCCTGCCCCGGTGTCTCCTCGCTGCTCCTCGGTCAGGTTCTCTCCTCCTCCTCTCAGCTCCGGTTCTCCGGTGCAGATTGAGTCTTCAGACCGGAAAGGCTCGAGCAGACTGTTTTCCTTTTCCTCCCGGAGCTGCAGCTTTGTGGGAGGAAGATGAGGGGAGAGGCGGAGAAGGAGGAGGAGGAGGGAGGAAGAGGTGGTGCAGAGCGACCTCCACGGGCCTCCAGGAGACCTGCAGCCGAGGAGGTGGTGTGACTCCTGCAGACCAGGGCAGGAGGTGAAGGGAGGTTCAGGCTGTAAAGGTCACTGACCTGTCAGAGGTTCATCAGCTGCTGCAGCAACTCTTCATTGTCAAAAAGTCCAAGAAGATCTTTACTTTTCAGAGTTTGAGATGAATCTGTTTTATTAACTTTATGAACAGTCAGGTTTTGTTTTCACCCGTGTCCATTTATTTGAAGAAAATAATTCATGGACCTTGATTAAAGAATCTGACATATCTAGAGGACTGGTATCTATGAGTGTGTGAAGCCTGGTGACACTGGGACTGTTGGGACTTGAGATTCTTCCAAGAATCATATTATCATCCAATATGTGAATATGCATCCTTCCCCTCCCCGGGAATCAGTCGAGTTCATTAACTCCGTAAAGTCGGGGGTGTAAAGACACAGGAGATAAAACCAAGTGTTTGAGACAGAGGCTGAAAGGAGGAGCTGCAGCGATGGACAGTCTGAGGAACGTGTTTTCTGAACATTAGAGAATTAAACCTTTTAAATTAATAACTCATTACATTATTTCTTGGCTCTTATCACATCCTTCCATCAGGTTTCCTCTCCTCAGCGGTTCCTGTGTAATCATTCTGACAAACAAACAAACGGGTGGAATCACGCAAGAGGTTAATTAAAAAGTAATGTTCAGTCACTAAAGTGGAAGTTTACTTTAATTCTAATTCCTTCTTTATTAAAAACCCAAATATGTTGAGTTATTCTGCTTCCAAACACAATGACGTGACAGATCTAAGAGGGAACACGTGTGGACAGTGTGTCCGGCGCCCGGAGACGAGACAGCGGTGGACGATACCTCGCCCCCCCCCATGTCTAACCAGCTCCACATGTCTCACTGGGCGTATCAGCGTTCCTGCTGCCACTGGTCAGGACGCAGCCAATCAGAATGCAAGGAAACACTTCTCACATATCCTGCAGCCGGAAGACAGGAGGGGGTGGGGGGGGTGGAAAACAAAACAATAAGGTCGACAATTGTTTATCATTTATTAGAAACTCGAAGACATTTATATTGTTTAGTCAATCAGCTGACACGTGCTGAAAGTTCGACTGGAGGAAAGAAAGTGAATATGAAATATGTTTGTAAACGAAATAACTTTAAAGGGTCATGAGAGAGAGAGAGAGAGAGAGAGAGAGAGAGAGAGAGAGAGAGAGAGAGAGAGAGAGAGAGAGTGTGACTCCTCAGTTAATCATTGAACTCTCCTGAACCTGCAAGTCCAAACTAAGTTAAACCCAAACAGGACGAGAGCAAATCTCTCTCACACACACACACACACACACACACACACACACACACGCCCACACACACACACACACACACACACACACACACACACACACACACACACACACACACACACACACACACACTCAAACACACACACTGACCGGGGCTTGTGAATCAGCTGCTGAGAAAACAATACATTCTTTGTTATTATGGCAGATTTGAAACGACTCTGTTGGCATGAAACAAAATCCTGGTGAAAGTCTTTTGTTGCCGTTTTCGTGACAGTCGGCCAAAGTCAAAGTCCTGAGGAGTTTCATATCCTGAGGAGTTTCATATCCTGAGGAGACTGAGAGACGGAGCGTGATCTGAACTCAACCTGCTGCTGACGCCACCAAAACAAACTGATCGGATAAACCAGCCGGAAGCAGCAGCATCGTTATCACTACCATCTGACATCAGATGCGTCACCGGAGAGAAGAGGGTCCCTGGTCTCGTTATCAGAGTTTCTGCCGGGTCTTAAATATCACGTACGGGATGTTTAATACTTTACGGTCTTAACTACGTCCAAGTTAATTTATCGCCACTGATGATCTATGTGAGTTTTGTGGATTTTGTTAACTTTTAAACCACAGTTTGCAAAGTTCTACTTCTTCGTTCTAACCAGTTTAACATGCATCAGATGTAAAGGACACGGGCGACAACACGTTTGTGATTTAATATATTTGCAGAGATCTGATATGTTTTAACAAACGTTTGCACTCTGAGGATTTTAAAATCATAGTAATAATAATAATAATAACAACTGAAAGGGGTCGTCTTCAGTTGGCTAAGAGGAAGTTGCTGTCGTTGGAGCTGCCTCTTCGGATCTCTGTCACCAGGTTGTGGAGTTTCTCTGACAGCGCCACCTGGTGGGGAGAGAACAGTGTGGTGAGACGTGTAGGATGTTTGTGTTGTTTTGTGTGTCTGTTGCAGATGTGAGTGACGCTCACGGTGTACGAGTCCGGCTCCTGCAGCCTCTTGTGCCGGGGGTGCAGAGTCTGGAGGGAGCTGTGGACCTTTGCTCTAGTTTCTGCAGCGCTGCACGGAGGGTGTGTGACCTGGGAAACGTTGGAGACACATTAAAGACACAACTCCTCCGCGGTGAAGTCTCACAAGTCATATTTCAATACTGTCCTTTATTGTACCTCTCAGTTCTTTCCAAAAAATACTAGAATGAGTTGTCAGATTTGGGTTTTTACAAGTATACTACATGTTTTAATCCTGCATTTTCATTTACTGTTACTTCAATGTTGTGCAGATTAAAAACTATAACATTTTTGTGTCATTTTCTGCTTTATGGTTCAACTTTAAAATATCAGGTCTCACTTATATTTCTTTGTCACTAGGGTTTGATAACACCTCAAAAATCTGTATCGGTTTTGTTCTAATGTCCAACTGAGGTTCGTGTTTACTCATCTCGTGTCATAACCGTAGGGGGAGGGACTCACGTGCACTAACATGAACATGCACTAACACGGCTGCAAAAATACAGAGCTGAGAAGCTCAGATCACAACAAACACACACGCACACACACACGTATAGGGATTTCATTCTCGGCTCAGGATCCCTTTTGCAATCTGCCAATCTAGTATTTAATTTTCTAACTATTTTATTGTGTAGGAGTGATAATCTTGTGCATCAGGGATCTGTGCACGGTGCTCGAAGGAAACAGAAACGGTCCAAAGAACTTTGTCAGGTTCCCCTGAGTTGATAAACAGCTGCTGTTGCCACGGTTACTGGCTGAGATGTAAACCCCGCCCCACAGAAAAGATTCTCCCATAGGATGATCCAAGATTAACAGAACAGATGTGTCAGCAAAAAAACAAAAGAACAAGCATCGGTAAATATCAGCTGGTTAACGTCCAATCAGATGTCTCACCTGTCCCATGGTGAACGCCTCCTGACGCAGACATGTGACCTGAGCTGGAGTGAAGGAGTGGGAGGAGTCATCGCTGCCCAGAGGGAAACAGCTCAGAGGGACTCCAGCCTCGGGGGGGGGCTCCACCTCCAGACACACCAGGTCGAGGAAGGGATGACCTGCAGAGGAGGAAGAGAACCTGTTTCACACTCTCTGCTGCCCCGTGTGGCTGTAACGCCTCCCACATACAACAGGGACTAAAGTAGGAAATAATAACAATAATCATAAATAAAAGAACCAGACAGAACTGGAGGTGCAGACTGAAAATAAAGATGGAGGACATGGTGGCTTCCAAAAGGTGGCTGGCTGCAATATAGGTCATAAAGCCCACCTCCTCCATGTTAGCAGATGGTTAACAGTTAAAATAAAATGTTCTCAAAGCTGGTTTCTGATATTTCTCGTTAAAGAGAGAAAGTGGAGACAAGTCATCCATCTTTATTTGTGTAGTAGATGGTAAATCACTGGAAACAGACTCTCACCCTCAGCGTCCACCAGGCGGTAAACAGACTTGGTTCCAGGGACGGTGCTCTTCTCTGGGTCTTCACTGATCTTCATCCTGGGTCGGCCCCTGACCTCCACCAGCTGCGACACACAGAGAAACAAGACCACACACACACACACACACACACACACACACACACACACACACACACACACACACACACACACACACACACACACGTGAACACCACAAAACAACTGAGGTCACTGAGGTTAAATGGAGCAGAACGCCTTTTAGGTCACTGCACATTTCCTGTTAACAGCTGGATCGGTAGAGTTTTAAAAACAAGGACATTTAACTTTGTTCACGAATAGAAACAATAGGATCTCTGAAGTAGTTCTAGCGTAATCGAAACAGACAAAATGAAAACACTCCGTCCTTGCTGAAGTCAATGAGCCAGCAGGATAACACTGGCACATTTGCAGAGATGAATACATGCAGTGACCTTGTAGACGCAGCCGAGGGAGGGTTGCTTGGTGCAGGTGACCAGATGAGTCCCGACTCCCACCGTGTCGATCTCGTTCTCCTGAAACAAGAACATCCCGACAGTCAGGGACAAAGACTGAGTCCAGAAAACATCAGAGACAATAGAAGACAGCGTCTGTTCATCACCTTCTTGTTGAGCTCCATCAAACTTTGCTCTGAGATGTTATTGGTCCCGACGATGACCAGCGAATGAAAAGCAGCGACGGAGAAACTGTGGAGACGAAGCGAACTTCAACATTTAACACGAGTACGAACGTCTGGAGGAGCAAAACTATACAAACAAACAGATAATGATGCACGAGATCCCATGGCAGCTCACTCACTGCTCGCTGCAGAGTCTGAAGACACGACGCACTTCCAGCGACTGCCTGCAGAGGTCGCCGCTGTCCAGTCGAACTCCCACAGGCTTGTAGCCCAGCTCACACAGAACCAAGGCCACGGCACAGAAGCTCAACAGGCCGCTGCTGAAACCACAAACACACACAGAACCACTGTGAGGGGCCGGCAGGTCGCTCTCAGATCATAACTTACACAAACAAATATTTACTGTCGATTATATGAGAAATAAAAGGATGAATTGATGAAATAAAGTCCCACTGTGGTGACTTACCAGCCCACGCTGTAGCTGTCAATCACAGGCAGGAAGTTCTCAGGGTAGGCGATGGCGTAGGACAGGAACGCGGCCAACTCGCCCTCACGGATCTTCCCGGGCGCTGCGGCGAGAAGCTCACACACACGGGTCAACCAGCCCTTAGTCAGAGAGATGACATCCACCGGGTCAGGATCCCCCCCCGACGCCGCCGCCAGGGTCTGGATCAGGAGGAAGAATAAGACTTCTTTAGTTAAAAGTGGAGTCGCCCTCTGCTGGTCATTACAGAGAATACAGGTTCCAGGCGTTGGCTTTACTTTCCGTATCCAGAGTCTTCGTCCATTTTCATAAACAGTCTGATGATCAAACACACTCACCTGTGGCCACACCTCCTCCAGGGAGGTGAAGGAGGTGACGTAGGAGTGAGCCATGGTCCCAGCGACCGGGATCCCATACAGGAAACCAGCCTGGACGTTACTGGTGAGATCAAACCCTGCAAACAATAATAATAATAATATTCAGGAGTGAGAGGCAGCACGAGAATATATAATATAAATGTTCTGCACATCACTCTTCTGTTTTATTGTTACATATTGACTGGTTATCTGAATTTCTTTTGTAAATCTGAGACATTCGTCCTCTGATCTCTAAAATCTTCTCCCTCATTCTGTCTCATTGGTTCTTTTAAAAGCTCTAAAGCTTCTCTGTGTGGATCCAGGTCCTCGTGTCTTCGTGTGTGATTAGTCACAACAACAATCTTCATTTAATAACTGCCTGAACACGTTGGACCGGTTGTGCAACCCTCACCTCCGATGTAGGAGTAGCGCGAGGCAGTGAGGCCTCCATCGGGCCCCTGAGCTCGGCGGAGGCCCATCTCCAGCAGCTTCCTCCGGGGGCCGGCGGCCAGGCGGAACCGGGCGGCGTTACTACAAACCAGGCTGAGGACAGAGGAAGACAACAAGTGGTTTAATGAGTTCTTACACAGAGGTAAACAACAGACGAGTCTGAGTGACTGTTGATGGACACAGACCTGGAACCAGCAGAGAATTTAAATTAAGGTAAGGTAAATAAAGGGTGTCTTTGTGTTATGTTTACGCACTGGAGACATCTAGTGGCAGGAGGTCCAACGTGTTTGGGTCGGTCCATCCCAGCCTTTGTGAACACGATATCTCAAGAAAGCCTCGAGGGAATTTCTCTAAATTTAGCTCAAACGTTCAGTGAGACTCAAACATGAACAGATTAGATGTTGTGGCTCTAAGGTCGAAGGTCAAGTACACTGTGGCCTCTTGAACATGATATCTGATCTCAGCCAATCAAAGGTCACAGGGACTTCATGTTAATGTGAATATAATGTCAGAGCAGTTTCAGTCCCTCATGGTTTTCCTGATTGGACGAGGTATTAAACCACAGGGCGGGGTTCTAGTTCCTCTAACATTTGGTTAATACATTTTATTTTTGTGAATTCTAATTAAGGTGTGTGCCTCTTCTGTCTGAGAAATGTTCATTTCAGAATGACAGTAAAACACATACCACATGTGAGCATCTACTTTTCCAATAATCAACTAAATTGACGCTTGAGAACATGTTGTTAATACTAAGTGAAATATATTTTGTGTAATATATTTAATTCCTGATGTGTTGTGTGTTTATATTTGGTTATTTTTTAAGGACTAGACTTGGTGATGGGTGACGTTTGAAAAAAAGAATAAGCAGCTTTGAAATGTTTCCTCTTTGTCCAGGTTTGTTTTGAAGGTGAGAGATGTGTGTGTCTGTGTGTCTGTGTGTGTGTGTGTGTGTGTGTGTCTGTGTGTGTGTGTCTGTGTGTGTCTGTGTTTGTGTGTTTACCTGGCGAAGTTAACCAGACACAGTAAACTGGTCTCCAGCAGTTGCACCACAGCCAGTGGACCTGACACCTCCATCAGAGGAACCTGCAGATGTTTCAGACGAGCAGCACAAGTTAGAAACTCTGACTACCCCCCCCCCACTCATCACTTCCACCCTGCCCCCCCCGCAGCAGCTCACCCTAGCGAACACCACGGTGCCCTCAGGGACGGAGCGCAGCGTGACGCCCGAGCAGTCCAGGTCTCGCAGGAACACGAAGAAGGCGGGGTCTGTGGCCGGGGGCAGGACCGAGCACAGGAAGTCCACATCTGGATCCATCAGAATAACAGAGTCAACCATAGATTTATTTATAAAGACTAGAAGACTTGCTCAATTTATGCAGTGTCATAACTACATCTCTGACGTTTATAACAAACCAGACCGTTTAATAATCGGTTGAAAATTGAGTAAGTTATGGTTATTTACCACTACCAACACAATGTTATGAATGAGCGAGCTTCCCCCTAGCAAGATGGCCGCCATGTGGTGACGTCCGGCTCCGTCGAACAAGACATCTAGTCTTTATATATAAATCTATGGAGTCAACAGCTGGATCCACCACACATCAGACCAGAGAGCGTAAACAAAGATGGACGACAGAAGTGAAGCCAGAGCGCCGTGATCGCCCCCTGGTGGCTGGCTGCAGAATAGCTCATAAACCCCACCTCCTCCATGTCAGAGACTGGGACATGTTCATATACATAAACATCTCAAAGATGGTTTCTGTGTTTCTACGCAGTTCTTTTGTCTGTTATTGGTCGAATGTGTGTTTCATCGTCTCTGACTCTAAAGATGGCCGCCCTCGCACCCGGGACCCTTCATGGCTTCACTTGTGGAGACACGTCGTCCATCTTTATTCACAGTCAGACCTGAACAGAGGACATCCTTCATCCTTCATTCTAACCCCCCCTCCCCCATCTCTCTCTCTCTCACACACACACACACACACACACACACACGTGTTCTTACACACACACACAAGCACACGTGCTCTTACACAACAACACGTGACCTTCATGTGTGTTCTCTCTCTCTCTCTCTCTCTCTCATCCCTAAAAGTGTAATAACAACCTGTAAAAGTGTAATAACAACCTGTAAAAGTGTAATAACAACTTGTTAAAGTGTTATAACAACTTGTTAAAGTGTAATAACAACCTGTAAAAGTAAAGTAAAGGTAAAGTCCCCCCCCCTCCTGACTTAGTTCTGCAGAGAACGAAACTTTCTCTAAAGTTTAAGTACTTCAGAGGACCAGAGAACCCGTGACGCGCCGGGCAGCCTCAGTAAGACCACCCGGTGGAAGACCCTCTCCTGTCCCCCGTCCCCCAGTCCCGGTGGTTCTCACCCTGGTCGGTGAAGCGGAAGCTGCGCAGGAACAGCTGACAGTCGTGCAGCCCCGCGAACACGGAGAAGCCTCCTCCGAACGGGTTGTCCCTGAAGAAGAGCTCGAACACCGCGGGCTCCCGGTGCCGCCCGCTGCGCCAGTACGCGTAGGCCATGGTGAACTGGTACAGGTCGGTGAGCAGCGGGGGGGCCCGGGTCCGCACGGAGACCTCCAAGGGCCCGCATGGGTCTGTGGAGGACACCGCGGCCATGTTCCTCCAGGACCCGGCTCCCGGTGCTCTGAGGCCGGGGACAGGAGGGAGTCAGGACCCGGCTCCTGGTGCTCTGAGGCCGGGGACAGGAGGGAGTCAGGACCCGGCTCCTGGTGCTCTGAGGCCGGGGACAGGAGGGAGTCAGGACCCGGCTCCTGGTGCTCTGAGGCCGGGGACAGGAGGGAGTCAGGACCCGGCTCCTGGTGCTCTGAGGCCGGGGACAGGAGGGAGTCAGGATCCGGCTCCTGGTGCTCTGAGCCGGGGACAGGAGGGAGTCAGGACCCGGCTCCTGGTGCTCTGAGCCGGGGACGTCTGGGAGTTAGAGTCCTGTACAGCCGGGGGATTCCTTCACCAGCTCACACACACACACACACACACACACACTAGAACTCACGCTGAGACTCTTACACAAACCGAAACACACGCTGCCACACTCTAACCACACACTGAAGCACACACACACAGACACACACCCCAGGGCTCAGAGGTGTGTTTCCAAACTCTGCTCCAGTTTCTTGACAGTTAATAAAAAAGTAAACATGACTTTAAATAACTGAATATTGTATTTGATCTTCATTCACTGAACTTTTCTGACAATAAACACAAATGACATTAAGTACAGATACATGAAAATGTACTTTGGGAGAGTAACAAAGTAAAAGTACTTGTTTCCCACTGTTGCCTGTAGTCTACATGTCTGTTAATAAAACTTTAAGAAGACAAACAAATGAGAATGAATAAATCCTACTTACACACACTTCAGGCTCTGAACCTGCTGATATAAGGTTGAGTATTAAAACATATTGTCTGTTACTTCACTGTAGTTTAAACAACAATAAATTTAATTATTGAGTCATTTCCACGTGAAAAATGACTTTAAAGCTACAAGACTGTCGTGGATTCAAAGTTTAAAGCTGCTTGAAATGGAGAAAAGGAAAAGACAAGTACCCACATGTACTGTATTTGCATATATGAGAGGAAACAGCGTGAAGAGCTGCAGTAAAATTCCACCTGTTGTGACATAAAAGAAGAAAACAAGATGCTCAGTTTCTTATTTATTACACGTAGGATTTATCTTCAGTCGTATATTTACCTTCATCCCTTTTAAAGATTACATGAAAACAAGTGAACAACAAGGTGGAGGTTTGAGGTTTGTGCGTATCAAGGTTTATTTCCACTTTATTTAGCATTGTGAGATGAAGAGGATGTTTTTCACCATATTCCCCATTTTCCCAGGAGATTATTGATGGATTTTGATGAAAAATCGAGTTCAACATGTTTCTAACCTTGGATTTAACCAATGAATGTTCTGTGAAAGGTCAGTGAAGGTCAGGAGGACAGGTCAGTGGAAGCTTCTCAGAGGTCACTGAGGTCCGGATGCTGCTTGTGGATGAACAGAAAGTTTCTCTAAGTACGTGTCATCCCTTTATCCCTTTATCCCTGGCGCCCGCCGCCCTCCTCTCCCGAGGGGAAGCATCCTGCGAGCTCATTGGTCAGCGTGAGTTTCCGTCCTCCCTGGACAAAGTGTGTGGGCTGTTCTGATTGGTCCTGCTCTGAGGGATACACAAAGAACGGGCTGAGCTCGATGGCCAGAGCCGAGCGCACCAGGCCGACGCCCCCCCAGCGCTCGGAGCAGGGGTGGTACACCCGCCCGCTGGGGGGGTGCATGTACAGAGCCTCAGGGCGGAAGGGCACGGTCAGCTTCTCCTCGCCGCCGCCGTACGACAGCAGCTCCTGGTCGCCCCCCAGCAGCCCCCCCGGCCCAGCGGGGGGCTGCATCAGGTGGGTGAAGACCACCGGTCGGTCATCGCAGCGCAGGAAGTTCCTCTCCCGCCCGCACAGCGACAGGAAGGGGAAGTCCTCCTCGTATCGCCCGCTCTGATTGGACCGCAGACGGTTGAAGAAGAAGACCAGGAAGTGTTTATCTGATAAAGATAGAGATAAAACACAATAACCTTTTAAACACAAACACGAACGCTGCCACCTAGTGCCCAACACATCATCTGGCGCTGATATAACTAGTATTACAGATTTAATAAAATGTTATAAACCAACATTAAGGGAATAAACTATTTCTGAGACATTAAGAAATAATAAAAAAAACTTCTTATACTGATTTTAGGGATAGAAAATGTCTGATACTGAAATCAAGGGGTATAACATTTCTGATTCTGATTTAAGGGAATACAAATATTCTGATATATAATTTAAAAAATGTCGACGACCCCTGTGATAAAGAAATTTGTGACTTTAAATAAAAATACTTATATTGTTGAGTGTTGTTTACCTTTGAAGCAGGTGACAAAGTTCTTCACTTTAGTGTCATCGAGGAAAAGCTGTAAACAAACGGTTTCATTATTATTATTATTATTATTATTATTATTATTATTATTACACTATGTAGTACTGCGTGTACCCGCCCACCTGTCCGTGGTGGTCGATGTAGTAGAAGTACTCTCTGATCCGTGGCTCCGGGCTCTGGCCCTGGATGAACTCAGCGGGGCGTCTGGAGGTCGTGTAGCCGGCGGACAGGCTCCGCAGGGCGGCCACAGCTCTGCCGCCGAGCGCCGCGGTCCTGAGGAGAAACATGATTTTAATTCAACATCGAGAAGCGACAGAAACAAACAGAAGTTTCCTTCATGTTATTGTTTAACAGCTGATTCCACCCGGAAGTGGTTGCCCGGCACATCACCACTTCCTGACGGTCGCCCCCTGCTGGACACTCCGGGACCGGCTGCTGTTTATGTTCACATCAATACAGTTCCATCTTTAACTGTATCAGAGACTAATACAATATACGTTTAATTAACCTTTTCCTTTAAAGGTATAATAATCTAAAATTACAAGAATATTATGAGACTAAAGAACATTCCGAGATTTTGAGAGTAAAGTAAAACATTAAAAAATTGTTCACGTAATATTAAAACTGATCTAAACTCAAATTACACCTTAATTCTGGTCATTTTGTGATTTTATTCTCGTAAACATGAGATTCTTTTATTTTAACATAACAACTTAGTTCTTGTAAATATCTTATTTTTTAACTTGTAATATTGGGACTTTACTCTTGTGAATATATGATTTTCTCCACCTTGGTATTACGACTTTATTCTTCTAAATTTACGTTTTTTAATTGTAATATTAAAAAACGTAAATTTTACGTTTAGAGGCGGAGATCCAGGAAGCCCAGTCCCAGTTAATCAGCTGAAATCAAACTGAACATAGACACTGATCATGTTTTCATAGCAAATTGAAACCAGATAAACTTCCTGCACTGAGACACAGTGAGTAACACTTTGTTTGTTTTTTACTACTGTATTATCCCGCCTATAGTGTATTCATATTTATATATATTTATATTTTTATCCTGCTCATAGTGTATTCATCGTCCCCATATCTTACAATTCCTGTTAATACTGTAATATTCCATATATATTTCTTACTGTACAGATCTTATTTATTACATTTTCACTTTAATATGCACAATACTCATATACTTCTTATTGCCACACACTGCCACACACCCTCCTCCAACCACTGATCATTGGAACATTTGTACATTTGCACTACTGTTACTTCTTTTTTGCTACTGTATAACCTGGCCTAAGGTGTATTCATATTTATATTTTAATCCTGCTCATAGTGTTTTCATCGTCCTTATATCTTACAATTCCTGTTAATACTGTAATATTCCATATATATTTCTACTGTACAGATCTTATTTATTTACATTTTCACTTTAATATGCACAATACTCTGCATTTTACTGCCTTTTTTTGCACTTCTGATTAGATGCTAAACTGCATTTCGTTGTATATGTACTTGTACTGTGCAATGACAATAAAGTTGAATCTAATCTAATCTAACACTTTGTTAGATTCATCATTTATCTGAAACTTCTTCATTCTGAAGTCACAGCTGGAGACTGACTTGTGAATCAGGTTGAACAGAAGAGCTGGTTTTCATCTGTGCAGCTTTAAAGCAACATTATGAAAGTGTTTGACTTTTGAATCATCAGGTTGATTAAAGTGAGTTTCAGTGACATGTGCTCCCGGGAACCGGAGCTCTGCGCCGGCCCGGGGCCCCGCGGCTCCCCGGGCCCGGAGCTGCTGCTGCTGGGTCCGGCCATGACGCCGCGGAGCCCGTGCTTCAGTCCGCAGGCACCGGGGCCACCGATGCTTCCCGGTCTCCGGTGTTCTGTCCGCCCGGGAACTAATGCTGCTGGTCTTGCTGCTGCTGCTGGTGCGACCACTGGCGAGGGGACACTGTTGAGATATCTATGTTTTGTTCTTTATCTTATGACTATATTTTACCTATAGCCTGTGAATAAATATTAGCTGTATAGTCTATAGAATCAATAATACTACAACTGTTTCTTTTAATTGGAATGATGTATATGTTTTTGACTCAGACGCAGGGTCAAGCCCAGAGCATGACCACAGAAAGAGAAGTTCATCTTGAGATTTGAAATAATGAAAAGCATGGATGCTCAGGAAAGGGAGAGGACGTGCCAGAACTTATACAATGAAATGTTTCATGAAGCATGGTGAGAAAAAGGTATGAAAACCTCCTCTAAGTCTAATCTGCTGTGTCTCTCCGCTGTGAGAGACTCCCTGTTTGATCAGGGCACAGTAGTGAGAGACACCTGGTGGATTGGATTTTCTCTCACAAGTGATGTGCTTGCAAAAAACTGCACTTTGAGAGACAGTTCACATCTGGCCAATTGCTTAATTCCCTCAAAGAAAGAACCGCCTCTGTGTTGCACCCTGTGTCTTTACAAATACTGTGGACTTGGGAAAGTGGGGGCTTCTTCTCGACATGATCCAGTGAACCTGGTGACGTGTCCCGCAGAACCCCAGAGACTCTCTGTAAGTATTGTTCTTATACAATAAACTTATTACTGTGAAACTTTTGAACATGGAACTTGTCTAAATTATTAACCTTTCCCACTTGAACCTCGAATCTACGAACACGCTGTTTGGACCGGGCTTAACAACACACACAGCTTCCGCTTCCGCTTTTATTTAGAAATAAAACCAAAGTTGTTACTACTTTACTCAGACTAAGAAGGATTTCTTCATATATAAATAAATATCATATATCATACATGTATACTCTTTATTCCTTATATTATTTTGTATATTTCTGCTCATTTTTGTAACTTTAAATTGTGTTATGTGTTTGATACCATGCTGCTTTATCTATCTTGGTGTTTTGATATGTAATCAAACGCCACCTGGTCTGAATCTCCGTGTTGTTGAGATGACGTCATTTAAAGTTGATCATGATCGCATGTGATCGAACGTGTAGCATCAACGTTTGGCGACTTCCTGTTGGGTTATCCGTTACGTTCCGCCATAACGTGTTTTTTGTGGAACTGGTATATATACTTATATATTATATGTATATATACTTATATATAAGTATATATATATATATATATATATATACTTATATATAAGTATATATACCAGTGTATCAAAAGTAAAAGTACAATATATACTTATATATACCAGTTCCACAAAAAACGTAACTGTTGTTGTAATGTTACTTGAGAAAAAAAAATTGAAAAAAAACTAAAACTATATATATATATATATAGATATAAAAAAATATATATATATATCATATATATATATATATATTGGTGTGAAGTTTTTCCCAGGTTCTGGTAACACTCGTATAATTCATAGATATTGATTAATCCTTCAGTTCCCACTTTTGTCCACAAGTTGGCAGTATTGTACTGCTCAGCTTGAGTTGATGTGATCTGACCAGAATATTATTATAATGATGATGATTGTTATTATTATAACCATAATTACCATTATTTGTATCTTATATCACTCTCACTCAATCTATCTATCTTCCTAAATTGTTATCCTAGTTTGGATAAAAGATAATTAAAAATAAAAAAAATGTTTTTTACATTATATGTATATTTGTCTTCGTTTCCAATATGTCATAACCTTAAAAGTTGGAAAAGGTTTCAATGTATATTTATATATTAAATATTTCAAGCAATTCTGCAGCTATATTTTTAGTTGATTCCTTTATTTTTTTTAGTGAAGCATATATCCCTTGAATCACCTTGTATCTTTTCTATATTGTTAGATACTCAAATACACAATTTTATATCTGTAATAACTTGATGTTATTCTCCGTTTTGTAAGAATTTTAACTTTAATATTGTGATGTTAGTCTCGTAAATATATGTACATTTTCCTGTAAAATTAAGACTTTTTTTCTAATAAAATTACAGATCTGAATCTTATGATATTTAGACTTTAGAATATTATTTAGAATATTGTGGAAGAACAACAGGTGATAAAATAACCACAGACTGTATGTAAAGTGTGTGTAGCTCACCTGTCGGTCACGTGGCCGCTTCACTTCCGCCTGCAGGTATATGGGCGTGGTCTTCTCCACCCGGACTCTGGTCGCTGAGGATTCTCTGATCGATTAATGGCGGAATAACCGGACTTCACGCTTCGTTCAGTGACTTCACAGTAAGTTGCTTCACTTCTTCACTGTTTGTGCGAAGTTTATATTCCGTTAAAGAACCGGAAACGTGTTTGTTCTTCTTCTGTGGTTCTGTTGTTGTGTTGTTGTGGAGATTCTCAGCTGCTCCTCCCTGGAGTTACAGGAAGTGAAACTTATTCATTTTCAAACAGAAGAATCTGTCGAGTTGTTTCCATCATGAATCTTCTCTTGTTGATAAACAAATAAACTAATAAACTGATAAACTGATAAACTGATAAACTGATAATCTGTCAGAGGTCTGTACGTGTGTGCGTCCTGACGTCATCGTGTGTGAAACCAGGGGCGAGATAATCGATACCAAGGAGACTTCATAAATAAACCTGAAAGTGAGAATATATTATTTGATATTAAAGCTGCAAAATGATATAGAAGCGTTTTGTGTTAACTGGAGAAAAACAAATCTGTTTATCTGAATTATAAACTTAATTAAAATCGTTAATTCAGAACAACAGAGCTGTTAATCTGAATTATTGGATAATTTTCATAAAAAAACCTCCATTTTACTCGTTTCTTTCTGAATTGAATATACTTAAATTATCTAAATTATCCAGAGAAACAGAGCAGATTTGTATAATTCTTTTAAGAGAATTCTATAAGATAATTTTTTATGAAAAAAATAATTCCTGAATCAAACTAAATAGTCGAGGATCTAACTTTTGATGTGTGTTTAGTTTAAACACACACGACTCACGCTGAGTCTCTCTTCTTAACACAGTTTCAATCAAAATCAATGTTCAAATAAAGTAAATATCAATAAAAAGCCTTTATTAGAGCCCGAGCACTGACATCAAAGGTGTCAGGTGAGACCCTATTGAAATTGTAAGGATTATTATTTTTTATTATTATTATTATTATTATTCAGGCAAATGAATTGGCTTTTTGAGGGCTTTACCATGCTCAACTTCTTACCAAAATTTGCAGAAAGTTAGAAAGTGGTGAAAATTTACGTATTCTGGAGGAATTTTCATTGTTATGTTTGTATTTGTGGATTCTCGTTCGGTTACCTGTGAAGTTTGTGTCTGAACTGAACTTGTGGTTTCCGGTCAACAGGAATGAGTCATCAGCCGCGGTCCAACCGGCCAAACCGGGACCGGAACGGGGACCGGGACAGAACCGGGGACCGGGACCGGAATGGGGACCGGGACCGGAACGGAGACCGGGACCGAACCAAGGACAGAACCGGCGACCATCGATATGACCGCGACTCCCACGACGATCGGTGAGCTCAGGGACCCGTGGCGTGTTCGTACCTATATGAAATGTGATGTTGACGCCACTAACAAGAGGATCTGACTCTGATGCTGGAGAAGAACACAGTGGCAGCAAGGGAACTGTAGTCCTGGGTACACTGGACTACAAGTGGATCGAGCCCAGAGATTGTGGCATCTCCAGCTCCTCCCACTTTCCACAGATGAAGCCAAATATCTCAGATATGAACTTTGCCCTCCAATTAGACCCGAGTCATCGAATATCTAATTAAAACCAAACTTTTCAGAAACATCAACACTCGAAAAAACATCAACTGAAAACGACAGAAACCAACTTGGAGACGATTTATATTTATTTGAGTTATTCTTTATTTTGTTTGTTGGCAATCAAGACATTTTAACTTTATTTATCTTTTATTTACAATCTTTTCCACTCAACATTAGTTATTTAAAATCAGTCAAAACAAAAAATACAGAAAACAAGGTCAAAGTTCCCACTTCTAACTTATATAAATAATATAACATGTGATTATGTTTGTTTGTGCCTCAGGTCGTCGTCTCGACCCCCGTACCTCCCCCGGGAGGACGACGCCCCCCCCAAGCGAGTGCGGGAGGCGCCTCGAGTCGAGCGTCACGACTCCAAGTGCACGAACATCTGCTCCAGGAGAGGTGAGTCAGGAGCTGCAATGCATTCTGGGTAGAATAGAACCCAAAACCTGCCGCGTCAGACTCTGGTTTCACTGCAGCTGGTTGGCTCCTCCCACTGGAAACTGGTCTAACTGGTTTCCTGCTGCTCACAGAGAGTTTAATGAATCCTGTAAACAGTTGAACCTGCAGGAACAGGAAGTGATAGGTGTAGAAACCATAGATATATATATATAAGGCTAGATGTCCCGACCAATGGAGTCAAACGTCCGCACATGGCGGCCATCTTGCCACAGTCAGCCCGCTCACCCATAACATTGTGCTGTAGTGGTAAGTACTTTTTAAATAATCATAACTTGCTCAATTTTCAACCGATTTTAAAACCGTTTGGTTTGTTATAAACGTCAGAGATGTAGATATGTCACTGCATACTTATGAGTAATTATGTTATTTTCAAAAAAATAGAATAATGTTATAAAATAGGTACATTTCCCTTTACAAATTATGGGTGAGCGAGCCGCCTGTGGCAAGATGGCCGCCATTTACAGACGT
Organism: Limanda limanda; assembly: GCF_963576545.1. Classification (NCBI taxonomy): domain Eukaryota; kingdom Metazoa; phylum Chordata; class Actinopteri; order Pleuronectiformes; family Pleuronectidae; genus Limanda; species Limanda limanda. Next base: position 2,510,992 of record NC_083644.1, read on the forward strand.
TCGACTCCGACAGTTATTTCCCCTTCTCACCTGCTCCTCCCCCTCCTCACATGCCCCTCCCCCTCCTTACCTGCTCCTCCTTCTCCTCACATGCCCCTCCCCCTCCTCACATGCTCCTCCCCCTCCTCACCTGCTCCTCCCCCTCCTAACATGCCCCTCCTCACCTGCTCCTCCCCCTCCTCACCTGCTCCTCCTCCTCCTCACTTGTTCCTCCCCCTCCTCACCTGATCCTCCCCCTCCTTACATGCTTCTCCCCCTCCTCCCCATCCTCACCTGCTCCTCCTCCCCCTCCTCACATGCCCCTCCCCCTCCTTACCTGCTCCTCCTTCTCCTCACATGCCCCTCCCCCTCCTCACATGCTCCTCCCCCTCCTCACCTGCTCCTCCCCCTCCTCACATGCCCCTCCCCCTCCTCACCTGCTCCTCCCCCTCCTCACCTGCTCCTCCTCACTTGTTCCTCCCCCTCCTCACCTGTTCCTCCCCCTCCTTACATGCTTCTCCCCCTCCTCCCCATCCTCACCTGCTCCTCCCCCCCCTCCTCACATGCTCCTCCCCCTCCTCACATGCTTCTCCTCCTCCTCCCCATCCTCACCTGTTCCTCCTCCCCTGCTCCTCATCCATCTCACCTGCTCCTCCCCCTCCTCACCTGCTCTTCCCCCTCCTCACCTGCTCCTCCCCCTCCTCACCTGTCTCCCCTGCTCCTCATCCATCTCATCTGTTCCTCCTCCTCCTCACCTGCTGCTCCCCCTCCTCACCTGCTCCTCCTTTTCCTCACATGCTCCTCCCCCTCCTCACATGCTTCTCCCCCTCCTCACCTGCTCCTCTCCCTCCTCCCCCTCCTCCCCTGCTCCTCCCCTGCTCCTCACCTGCTCCTCACTCTTTTCACCTGTTCCTCCCCTGCTCCTCCCCCTCCTCACCTGTTCCTCCTCCTCCTCACCTGCTCCTCCCCCTCCTCACCTGCTCCTCCCCTGCTCCTCACTCTTTTCACCTGTTCCTCCTCCCCTGCTCCTCATCCATCTCACCTGCTCCTCCCCCTCCTCCCCTGCTCCTCCCCCTCCTCACCTGCTCCTCCCCCTCCTCACCTGCTCCTCCCCCTCCTCCCCTGCTGGCACGGGATTAATTGGGTCAATTTTCTTCATATTGTGGACGGAAGGTGTAGAAACTATAGGTTTAGTGACAGTGGTCTCACCTGCTCCTCCCCCTCTTCCCCCCCCCCGCCCCCCCCCAGGTATCATGCTGATCTGCTCGGTCCTGACCAACGCCCTGGTGCTGATCTGTGTGATCGCCGCCCACATGGTGTCCTCAGGAATGTCCTCGGCCACGGCGATGGGCGGATACAACATCAACTCCAACATCAACTTCCAGGGCACGGAGCTGCAGCAGGTGCGGGAGCTGGACATGCAGTACAGCCAGATGAGGGCGCCCGGCCTCTACGGGGGGATCCCCTTCTGCCTGACCTTCGGGGTGGTCTCGCTGCTGTTCGCCGTCGCCGGCAGCAAGCCCCCCCACCTGATGTCCAGGGGGCTGCTGGTCGGAGCCCTGGTGTTTCAGGCGGTGGGCGCCGTGGGCTACGTGGTGGCCGTCGGCCTCTACCTGCACTTCATCATCGGGGTCAACGCCACGGACGTCTGCCAGAGGCGGGAGCGGCTGTACGCACGCAACGGCTACACCTGGATGAGCTGCGACGTGGGGGGGGCGGACGCAGCCGTGGCGCTGTTCGGCCTCATCACCGCCATCCTGTACGCGGCCGGCACGGCGCTCACCTTCCAGACCGTCCGGGGCGTGAGGCGCTACCAGCAGGAGAGGAAGAGGAGAGAGGAGGAGAGGTCCAGGGGTCCGCTGAGGGCCGAGACCACCTCCGTGTGAGGGGGGGGGCGGGGTCTGCAGCCTCCCGACCAATCAGCTCACTGGAAAGATTAATTCTCATTTCTACAGATTCTCACCAGGGACTAAAGTGTTTATTATAATGTTTGTGTAGGTTTTACTCCCAGGTCACAGTGGGTTGTTGTTGTTTGTTTCCTCGCTCGTTTCGACCACAGACTGTAAACAAAGATGGACGCCGCGTCTCCACTTCCTCCCGCCGCACAGAAATGGAGCCAAAGCATCAAACGCCGCCATCTTGTACCGCTTGGGGGGCGGAGCTGCAGTCCCAGCTGTCAATCAGGACATTTCATGGGGTGCAAATATCATCTAATGGAACTGAAGCTGTTGTTTCTGCACTTTTTATTACAAATACAAAGAAAAGTGGGTGTGGTTCCTCCAGCTCCACAGGACCCTCTTCTATCCGGAAGTTTATTACAAATCCTCATGTGTTAGTTTTCATCTGTGCAAAGGTTGTGTGTGTGCAGTTCACTGATGTGACGTGAAGAGTATTCACCGTTGGAGAATCATCTCTCGGCGTCTCTCTGAGGTCAGGACGCATCGAGAGGAAACGAACAAGGAGCTGAGAAGAATCAAACGCCACTGTGAACGTTAGGGTCCAGTATAACATTATAATTATGTCCTAGATGAAGACGTGTCCACTGGGATCAAAAGGGGACGGACACACTAATGAATAAGAGGATTATTAGCTGCCTATCATGTTTTTAATGTTTTTTTAATCTTTGTCAGAAGTTTGTCATGTTGTTGTATGTTTTTATAAAGTTTTTATCCACTCCAATTAAACCTCCACTAATGTGACTGTATTCAACTCGACTGTTTGTGATGTCAGCCAGTAGGGGGCGTCAGACTCTGCCTTCTGTGTGCTACCGCTGTTCACTTACTGACAGAAGAAATGAGTGAGGTCACGACCCGAGTCCTAAATTTCACCGTTTCACTTCAGGCTCGAGAAGAAGGTGACGTCACAGACGAGTTTCTGTTTGTGAAGCTCTCGAGGTTTTAACACAAAATGATGAATAAACTTTAATTCTCTCTGCAGCTGAAACAAGATCAGGCCAATGGAATCAGGTTTAGTTCAGATAACAAGGCAAAGAAGGTCACGGTGACCTTGACCTCTGACCACCCAATTCTCTGGGTTTCTGATATGATCACAGGAATGAGACAAACAGACTAACGCCTGATTTTAAGAGACAGATTGTGATGATGTGAAATCTCCTTCGCTCCACAAACACAAAGTCAACATGTGGTTATCTGAAAACTTTAATTTATTACATAGCAAAAGTAGCTCTTGTGCGATTTGCCGTCGTAAAGAGACTGAAACTGTTGTGAGAACAGGAATCGAGCTGGTATGAAACTGATCAGCATTCACTCAGCACTGCAGCACCACTCTGAACCCAGAACACCCCCGACCCCGAAAAACACAAACCTGGAAAACCTTATGGTCTTTTCTCTCAGAGAATATTAGTACAGTGACGAGGTCACTTTAAAGTTTTAAACTCCTAAGAGTTAGTTAAACAGTTTCACTAACTCCGACATCTGAGACACAAAAACATCGTGGTCCAAATCTCAAAGTACCATTCAACGCAGAAGTCGTCTCTGATTAAAAAGCAAAGTGCTTCTTCAAATTAAAGATATGGTAAAAGTCATTACATGTGGATTTAATCAACATAAAGTGTTATAAAAAATTGCATCGTTGCATTTCAAGGGGGCGGAGAGTTAACAGTCGGAAATAAAGTCAACAACAGAAACTGGAACGAAACTCAGTCTCTGGTCCGGGATCAGAGACGTGAGGTCTGAGGAGGGAGACTCGTCCCCGACCCCCCCCGACTCCTCCTTCCCCCCCGACGCTCTGGTGGGGGGGGCGTTAGAGGGGCGTGACGAAGTAGTCTGCAGGCTTCTGGAAGTTGTGCGTTTGCTGGTTGTGCGTCTGCATCTGTTGCTGTTGCTGCTGCTGGATGATCTGCCGCACCTCCTCCTCCAGCTCGGGGGGGATGATGAGCTGGTCGTCGGGGTCCGGCTGGGCGGGTGCGTTGAAGTAGCCCCCCTGCTTCCTGACGGGGGCGTCGCCGGCCTCCTCGATGAGGTCCTGGCTCCGCCCCTGGCAGGCGACCGAGCCGTTGGCTCTCGCCCTTCGGCCCAGAGTCCCGGAGCAGGGGGAGGAGGGGGGGACGGGGGAGGGAGGGTGGGAGGAGAGGGGGGGCGGCGAAGGCTCGTGGAGCGAGGCGACGGCAGGAAGGAGGTCTGTGCTGGGCTGAGCGTGGGCGTGTCTCTGAGCGTGGGCGTGTCTCTGAGCGTGGGCGTGTCTCTGCAGACAGTGCACGTCGGCCTCCACCTCCACGCGGCTCCCGTTGGAGAAGACGCCGGCGATGGGCTCCTCGTCCTCGCTGTCCAGGCCGTTGTCCGACAGCGCTCCGGAGAACTGCCTCTGGAAGCCCCCCCCCCCTCCGCAGGCGGGCCTCCGCGCGCCGGCTCGGCCCGGCGGGTTCGGGTGGGGGGCGGGGGGCTCGGCCTGCGGCGGCGGCTCCTCGGACGACGCCGTGGACCCCACCTCGCTGCTCATCTCCGACGTGCTGAACTCGCTGCTCGGCTCGCTCGCCGTCCCCGAGGACGCCGGCGGCATGGCGCCGTCGCCGCTGGCCGAGTACTGGTGCGCGCCGGTGTGTGCGCCCGGGCCGGGGCTGGGCGGGGGGGGCGGCGGCTCGCAGAAGCAGCAGCAGTCCTCGGTGATGCTGAGCTGGACGACCACGGCGCTCAGGCTGTCGGAGCAGCCGGAGCTCTGAGCCAGAGTCACCAGCTTCTTCGCCGCCGCCAGAGCGTCCGGCACGTTCCGGACCGCCTCCACCGCCTCGCCGGGGGACAACATGTCCCACAAGCCCCGGCTGCCGAGGAGGAAGAACTCGTCCTGGGGGCCGAGCGTCACCGTGGAGACGTGAGGTCGGGGGGTCACAGACGGGCACAGGAAGGAGTAACCCATCATCCTGGTGGAGTCGGTCACACCACTGACCTTGTTATCCTGCAGAGGAGGAAGAGGAGGAAGAGGAGGAGAAGAGAGGAGGAAGAGGAGGAGAAGAGAGCAGGAAGAGGAGGAGAACAGAGGAGGAGGAAGAGGAGGAAGAGGAGGAGAAGAGAGCAGGAAGAGGAGGAGAAGAAGCAGGAAGAGGAGGAGAAGAGAGCAGGAAGAGGAGGAGAAGAAGGAGTAAGAGGAGGAGAAGAAGGAGGAAGAGGAGGAGAAGAAGGAGGAAGAGGAGGAAGAGGAGGAGAAGAAGGAGGAAGAGGAGGAGAAGAGAGAAGGGAGAGGAGGAGAAGAAGAGGAGGAAGAGGAGGAGAAGAAGGAGGAAGAGGAGGAAGAGGAGGAGGAAGAGGAGGAAGAGGAGGAGAAGAAGGAGAAAGAGGAGGAGGAGGAGAAGAAGGAGGAAGAGGAGGAAGAGGAGGAGAAGAGAGGAGGAAGAGGAGGAAGAGGAGGAGAAGAAGAAGGAAGAGGAGGAGAAGAAGGAGTAAGAGGAGGAGAAGAAGGAGGAAGAGGAGGAGAAGAAGGAGGAAGAGGAGAGGAGGAGGAAGAGGAGGAGGAAGAGGAGGAGAAGAGAGGAGGAAGAGGAGGAGAAGAAGGAGGAAGAGGAGGAAGAGGAGGAAGAGGAGGAGAAGAGAGCAGGAAGAGGAGGAGAAGAAGCAGGAAGAGGAGGAGAAGAGAGCAGGAAGAGGAGGAGAAGAAGGAGTAAGAGGAGGAGAAGAAGGAGGAAGAGGAGGAGAAGAAGGAGGAAGAGGAGGAAGAGGAGGAGAAGAAGGAGGAAGAGGAGGAGAAGAAGGAGGAAGAGTAGGAGAAGAAGGAGGAAGAGGAGGAGAAGAAGGAGGAAGAGGAGGAAGAGGGGGAAGAGGAGGAGAAGAACGAGTTAGAGGAGGAAGAGGAGGAGAAGAAGGAGGAAGAGGACGAAGAGGAGGAGAAGAAGGAGGAAGAGGAGGAAGGGGAGGAGAAGAGAGCAGGAAGAGGAGGAGAAGAAGGAGGAAGAGGAGGAGAAGAAGGAAGAGGAGGAGAAGGAGGAGAAGGAGAAAGAGGAGGAGAAGAAGGAGGAAGAGGAGGAAGAGGAGGAGAAGAAGGAGGAAGAGGAGGAGAAGAAGGTGGAAGAGGAGGAAGAGGAGGAGAAGAAGGAGGAAGAGGAGGAGAAGGAGGAGGAAGAGGAGGAGAAGAGAGCAGGAAGTGGAGGAGAAGAGAGAAGGAAGAGGAGGAGAAGAGAGAAGGAAGAGGAGGAGAAGAAGGAGGAGGAGAAGGAGGAAGAGGAGGCAGAGGAGAAGAAGGAGGAAGAGGAGGAAGAGGAGGAGAAGGAGAAAGAGGAGAAGAAGAAGGAAGAGGAGGAAGAGGAGGAAGAGGAGGAAGAGGAGGAGAAGAAGGAGGAAGAGGAGGAGAAGAAGGAGGAGAAGAAGGAGAAAGAGGAGGAGAAGAAGGAGGAAGAGGATGAAGAGGAGGAAGAGGAGGAGAAGAAGGAGGAAGAGGAGGAGAAGAAGGAGAAAGAGGAGGAGAAGAAGGAGGAAGAGGATGAAGAGGAGGAGGAAGAGGAGGAGGAGAAGAAGGAGGAAGAGGATGAAGAGGAGGAAGAGGAAGAGGAGGAGGAGAAGAAGGAGGAAGAGGAGGAAGAGGAGGAGAAGAGAGGACATTAACATAACATGTGAATCTTGAGCTGTGATTTCCTTCCTGATCCTCAGAGACGATGACTCGGCGTGTTTACCTCGGTGATGACGGCGTTGTGCTGGCGAACCCTCTGAAACTCCGCCTCCTCGGTGACGCGGTGTGCGGTGGACAGCTGCAGCGCTCGCCCGTCTCGACACAACACGGCCTGACAGCGGCCCACGTTCGCCGCCTTCAGGGTGAAGCAGCCTCCGTGCTCGCCGGGCGCCACCGGGTCGTGTCTGATGTGGCACAGCGCCGCGGAGCCGCCCATCCTCTGCCCGGCCGTGCCCAGCTTCCTCTGCATGGTGAGGAAGGTGTTGGTCATGTAGTCGTCGTGCCGCTGGCTCCGCTGCAGCTCCTCGGCCAGCACGTCTCCCATGGTGCACTGCAGCAGGTACGGCACCTCCACGTTCCGGTCGCCGTCGAACACGCCGTACAGAGCCTCGCGGATCCCACAGAAGCCGTCGAGCGCCAGAGCAGCGACGCACAACCTGAGGACACAGACACACACCAGGAAGAGCAACAACATCAGTGGGAGGTTTGAGCACTTGTTTTATTTAAAGGGGAAATATGAGGAAAACTCCACTTTCGTAGTGCGCGTTAATCTGGGTATCTACCATGTCTACTAGGGATGGGGGGGAATTTTTTTTTTTTTTTAAAACATATTTATTGGTTTATCGGGGGGGGGGGTATATGGGGGGGGCAACCTCACCCCAGAGCATGTTGACCAGCTCTTGTTTTTGCACAAGAATCTAAACACACCCAAGCACTAGCTTTGCATCTCCTACATGCAAACAACAATAGCCTACTTCTTGTTTATTTCAAAGTTTATATTTTAAGTAAACTGTTATTAATTCTATTTAATTTACCTTTTATTTATTGTTTAAAAGAAGCCTAAGTGGCTTACATTTCTTAATCTGTCAGTTTGTGTGCAGTTGACAGGGGCTATACAATAATAGGGAACATTTTTATTTATTTCTCTATTGGCTGCCCGGCAGTCATTAAGTTAATGTTAATATTTGAAATAAAACTTGTAAAGCTCTAAGTGAATTTGACTGTGTTGTATTTGAAGGTTTGATTCAACTTTTTTCCATGGTCCAGTATTTAAAAAAAAAATAACCAAAAGAAATCCCAGGAAATCGTAATATCGAATTGCAATACTTACAGAATCTCAATACATATCGTATCGCCACCTAAGTATCGTGATAGTATCGTATCGGGAGCTCCCTGCAGATTCCTGTCCCTAATGTCTACCGTCCCAAAAACTCTCGGAAAAACAACTCCCGCGATTTGTTGTGGTTCCTCTCTGTCAGAAACGATCCACTAGATGGCGTGGAATGGGATTACGAGCTAAATACACGTCATGTTCGAAACCATGACGTGTTCGAAACAGGTCAATCTGAGGAGATGCTGTTTGAAATGATCCTTGTGGTATTTTGACCAAAATATGTTTCAGACATTTCATTAAGACCCCAAGGAACCATAACTGTGGTAAAATGGGCATAATATGTCTCCTTCAAACCCTGTACAACACTCCGCTACATATACACTTACTTCACATCATATGTGATATGTGTTAATATACACCATATTGATATTATATATCATTCTATACAATAATATTGTCTTTTGCACACTCTGTCTACATATTCTTACACTCATAGTATATTATATTATCTATTGTATAGTCAAATACTTATATTTATACCTCTACTATATATCATACTCTTTGTATATTCTTTGTATATATAAGTCTATATACACATATTTATACATGTGTACATGTTATTATTATTATTATTATTATATTTACTATTATTATTATATATACTGTTGCTGCCATTATTACTATATACTGCTATTATATTGGTATAATTACTATCATATATATATATATATTATGTTATATTATATACTATATATACTGTACTATTTTTATATACTGTCTAACAATAACATTACCATCATATCATCAGTACTATTACCATCATCTTGCCACTGCACCTTATCTACATATTTATCTTGTGTTTCTGGTTTTATTCTTTCTACCTCAATATTTTTTATTTTATTCTATTGTATTGTATTTTATTGTATTCAAATATACCGGCTGCTATGACGACTTAATTTCCCTTCGGGGATGAATAAAGTTATCTATCTATCTATCTATCTATCTATCTATCTATCTATCTATCTATCTATCTATCTATCTATCTATCTGTATCTATCTATCTGTATCTATCTATCTGTATCTATCTATCTATCTATCTGTATCTATCTATCTGTATCTATCTATCTATCTATCTATCTATCTATCTATCTATCTATCTATCTATCTATCTATCTATCTATCTATCTATCTATCTATCTATCTATCTATCTATCTTTCTGTATCTATCTGTATCTATCTATCTATCTATCTATCTATCTATCTATCTATCTATCTATCTATCTATCTATCTATCTATGTATGTATCTTTCTATCTATCTATCTGTATCTATCTATCTATCTATCTATCTATCTATCTATCTATCTATCTATCTATCTATCTATCTATCTTTCTATCTATCTATCTATCTATCTATCTATCTATCTATCTATCTATCTATCTATCTATCTATCTATCTATCTATCTATCTTTCTATCTATCTATCTATCTATCTATCTATCTATCTATCTTTCTATCTTTCTATCTATCTATCTATCTATCTATCTATCTATCTATCTATCTATCTATCTATCTATCTATCTATCTATCTATCTATCTGTATCTATCTGTATCTATCTGTATCTATCTGTATCTATCTATCTATCTATCTATCTATCTATCTATCTATCTATCTATCTATGTATCTTTCTATCTATCTATCTATCTATCTATCTATCTATCTATCTATCTATCTATCTATCTGTATCTATCTGTATCTATCTGTATCTATCTGTATCTATCTGTATCTATCTGTATCTATCTTTCTATCTGTATCTATCTGTATCTATCTGTATCTATCTGTATCTATCTGTATCTATCTGTATCTATCTGTATCTATCTGTATCTATCTATCTATCTATCTCTCTATCAACACAGGAAGCATTTCTCATGTGTAGTGGGAGGTTTGTTCCAATCTTTGAAGGACGTGCGGTGAAGCATCGTTCTGTATTCATGCATCAGTTTGTGTTCGGCCCGATCAGCGACCTCAGAGAGTGGTTTGGAGGTTAATATGAATCTGAGAGATGAGACCGGACACTGACTGAGGACGGAGGAGCGGTTGGATGGATACAGAAACAGAAGGAGAGAGAGACACTGACTTGTTCTTGGCTCCCGAGGCCTCGGTGTAGCCGTGGCTCCAGACGGCCGGCGCCCGGTGGCTCTCGCTCACACACGTGGCCGAAGGAGACGGGTCGACTCGGAAACATCGGATATTGCTGCGGAGAGGAGGGAAGAGGAGAACTGAAAACGACGGCTCTGTTGGTTTTGTATATTTTTAACGCTGTGTTTACGTCTGAAGTTCTCACTTGAGGAGCTCCAGGCTCTTGTGGTCCAGGTTGAGGCGCGGGTTCCCTGTGAGGTCCAGCTCCTGGAGCTTCGGAGGAAGCGTCTCGGGCAGAGTCACCTCGGTCAGCTCGTTGCAGCTCAGGTCCACACACTGAGGAGCAAACACACAGGGCGAGCGTCAGCTGAGTCTGAACACTGTTGTATTCAAAAACACTTGCTTGTAGTTATTATTGTTGCGAATAATTTACTTTAGATTTCTCTAGACAAATGTTGAAAACATGCAGGCGAGAAAGAGGAGTTTCGAAAGACTTAAAAAAGACTTGTGCAGCGATACTGGATCCATTCTTCTCTCCGCCCTTGTTTCTACACTCACACAGAGATTAGGGAGTTACCGAGAGATTACCGAGGATTTCCCGATCTGGCCCAACCCCACGAAGAACCACGGAGGTGGAGAGAAAGACGGAGAGATATAGAGGGAAGGAAGGAGGAATGGCGTGGAGGTTCTTCCCCTTTGCTGATGCACAGATGATTAGTGTTGCAAAGGGGCGGAAACTTTCCACGGGAATATTAATCTCGGGAATTTTGAAAAAAAAAAAAAACTACTCAAATTAAACGCTGAGCAATAAAAACATCATTCAAAACTCTATTTTAAAGATGTATGGAACGTTGAGTTTCAACCCTCCACTGTGCATTCTTCCATCACATGCACAGATAACTCCCAGCATGCTTCACTCTACAGCAGGGCTATTGAGGCCTGCTGTAGAGTGAAGGACTAGTCAGGTAAGTTTCCATGATATTACTGGGAAAATATATTAGCATGCTGATTGAGGATTGTTCATCTGTTCATCTAGACTATTTCCATTCATTTATCCATCAATTGTAAAATATGTTTACAGACGATTCCAATTGTTTGGCTAACTATTTATATCTCTGGCATTGTATTAGTGTTTTTTTACAAACTTTTTTCTCATCTTATTCTACAGAACAATGCCACGTGCACTCTCTCATGTGTGGAGACATTTCACCTCATCCAATGTAGAAGGAAAGGCTGTGTACATTTGCAAATACTGTGCAAAGACCTATGTTAAGAATGACACAACGATGCAGAAGCATATAGTCAAGTGCCCAGAGTTTCCTCAGGGCTCAAATCAGCCTATGACACAACAAAATGTTTATATTCATGTCTGTATATGACAAGGTAAATACAGTTAGTATAAATTACCCACAACATTTCCAGTTTATTCCTGTTAATTCCCATGGAAAGTTTCCAACTTTGAATATTCCCGGAATTTTGCAACCCTACAGATGATACAGGAGTTAGTGGAGGTGTAGAAACGAACCTTGATCTCCGGCAGCTGCAGGACCTCTGGGAAGGCGTTGATGCAGTTGGAGTGGGCTGAGAGCGTGTGCAGGCGCTGGCAGCTCAGGATGGTCGTGGGCACGCTCCTCAGTCTGTTGCCACTCAGGTCCAGCTCCTCCAGCTGCTCCAGTCGGGCCAGTTTGCTGCAGGAGGCGGAGCTATGAGGTTACGTGTGCAGCGCTTTATGTTTGGGAAGCACATTCGTCAAACTCAACTCTCTGGACTTTGTGTAACATGCACACACACTCCAATCAGACAGACTCCACTTGCTTATCTTTGTATATCGGCTCATACACCTGCGTCAGAAATGTTTTTTACTTCCTCACTCTGGTTCTCTGACATGTTCAGGTCTCCCTACCTGGCCGTGAAGGTCTGCAGCTGGTTGTAGGCGAGGTGAAGCACCCGCAGGACGCCGTGTCCCGGCAGCAGAGGGACACACTTGTCTGTCAGACTGTTGTTGGTCACGTAGAGCTCCTCCAGGCTGCTGGAGCTGTCCTCTGATAGGCTGGCTGCAGGAAGGCTCTCCAGCTTGTTGGCCGACACGTTGAGGTTTCGCAAGCTGCAAAGAAATCACAGCAGAGAAGAGCAGGTTAGAACTTGAAAAAATGAACGAGAGAACAAACAGGGAGAGGAGGACCAGTGGATTGTGTGTTGTTGTGTTCACCTCTGTGCTTTCATGAACAGGTTGTGTGGGAGCTCGGTCAGGAAGTTGTGTTGGAGGTCCAGGACCTCGAGCTGTGACCTCTCCAGCCGCTCAGCCAGGCGACTCACCTGGTTCCAGCCCGACAGCAGCTTCCTCAAGCTCACACTGGACAGCAGCCTACAACACAAACAACACAAACAACACAACCAGCTCAGAGAGAGTGTGTGTGTGTGTGTATACTGTAAATCCCTCAGTGGGAGCAGCTCTGTTATACACGATGAGAACACGTTACACAAAACATCCTTCGCTCCAGTGACCTCATTTTCCACCTCATGTTGGAATAATGAACACACATAAGAATCATGAGCACATTGTTTGACCTTCAGCTGTAATAACTCCCGTGCTGTGTGTGGACTCTGAATAAAATGGCTGACGTCATTAAGAAGTAACAAAACATATGATCACATTTCTGTGTGTTAAATAAAAAGCGACGTGGGAAGTCAACTGCGTGCAGAGTTCACATTGAATTGATGTATTTCTCTTGGAATCCAAACCAAAAGGTCCCATTTTATTATAACAGTGGTTTAGTGTCTTGGTCGTAACATTGAGCTCAACCTGCATTTCATTAAGTTTTCTCTACAGCCTTTAAAAATGTGCATGATGGTTCTATTCCTTAGATCTTCGGTTCAGAAAAGAACACGACAACAATAGCTTTAAAGGGAAGAGGAATTTTGTTTTGTTTTAAATCAATTACCAGTTGCTCATTGGTTCCTAAAGATATGAAGCTGAATGGAAATCCAGTGTATATCCAGATCCAAAAGGTGGCTGAGTTAGTCTGGTGTGTTTGAAGCTCAGTCAGTACCAGACATCCTTTGTGTTTCCTCTGTGTGTGTGTGTCTGTGTGTGTGTGTGTGTGTGTGTGTGTGTGTGTGTGTGTGTGTGTGTGTGTGTGTGTGACGCTCACCGTATGGGCAGCTCAGTCACCGAGTTGTGACTGATGTCCAGCACCTCCAGCCGGCTGCTCTCACACACCCAGTCAGGGACACACTCCAGCTTGTTCCTTTAAGATAACAAACACAGTCAGTGGGTTCTGTCCCCGGCTGTGAACGGGACAGTGAAGTGTCTCCAGCGAGTCGTCTTCATACCAGGACAGATCCAGCACCGTCAGATTCTCTGGCACCGGTTGAACCTCCAGCTGCTTCAGCTCTGCAAACACAACATGAAGATTTCTTAACAGGTTCAGTGTGAGTTCAGTGTGAGACGTGATCTGTCGGACGCCTCCTCAGCTCATAGTAAGTGGTTGTGTTACCGTTATGTGCGGCGTGCAGGCTCTTGAGGGCGTGGCCACTGACTCTGAGGAGGGACAGAGTGTTTCTGTCGCAGCGGAGGAGCTCCAGCCTGCAGAGGGCGCTGACATCCAGCTCGTGTAGACCAGTGTCCCTCAGGTCCAGCTGGACGATGTGGACCAGATGCTCCGGGTCTCCCACTGTCACCTTCTGAAGCTGGTTCAATCTGAGCAGGAGAAATAATGAACAAAATCAAACGGGACAGAAAGAAGAATGACTCGATGACTTCAAGCTGGTTGTTTCGGCTGCAAAAATAAAATGTAATTAAGCTCAACAAAATCATGTTAATGTCATAGATAACAAGACTTTTTCAATTCCACAGGACCAAGAGACCAGGACATTAAAATATTGAGCACATTTTTTCCTGCAGCCTCGAGGGAGGTGTTACATTTCAGCCCAGCTTTTTTTCCAGTATTGCTTCTATAAACGTCAGCGTCTGAGTGAGGATCCTCTTACCGCAGATCTATGTGGTGAGCGGGCAGCCACTGCAGTCCCACCAGGTCCAGGACCGAGAGCTGGTTCCCTGCCAGGCAGAGTCTCTCCACGCCCCTGAGGTTCTCCAGGACGGCCGGGACACAGACGAAGCAGTTGAAGGACAAGCCGAGGTAGGTCAGGCCCTCCAGGGAGCCCAGCTCCGTGGGCAGGGAGCTCAGGAGGTTACTGTCCAGGAGCAGCGTCTGCAGGCTGGACACAAGCAGACCAGGAGTGAGACTCTGAAGACCAACTCCAGGGTGAAGTGAGAAGTTCATGTCCTGGTTAGACACTGTAGTTATGATGATGAAGCTTCTCTCCTCGAACAACAGGATTTGTTTACGTTATGAACGAACCAGATGTGTGTTTATTAGACCAAGAGAGATAAAACATAGAGTTTAAACAGAACTCATAATTTACACCTCCCTCAATCTTCATTAACTGTCGTCACCGTGCATCAGTTTAATAAATAAAGACGATTAATCATGGAAAGCATAAAGATTTGTAGACATGTACAGCCGGAGCCCACAGACTGTGACGGAGACCTTCTGTGTTATTGGCTCCTGTAAACACCACAGTTTAAACAAAGATGGACGACGTGTCTCCACTTCCCTTCGTCGGAGAAAAATGAGGCGTAGCAGCGATTGTGCAGAGGAGCCTCAGTATCAAGGTTCAGCCAAAACACAAACTCAACCAGTCTCAGCTGGTTTTATATCAAATAACGTGTTAAAACCAAACTTATTAGAAACATCCACACCTGAACATCAGTGTGATAAGAGAACACTAAATACAAGCTGCTGATCGGGACGTTAATTGAGCGTCTGACCCTGAACACCGGGTCATCCGGGGACGACTCAGTTCACCTGGAGAGAACTTCTGCAGCGTCAGGACAAAAGTCTGGTTCCCGGCCAGTTGTTCATCCAATACAGAGACGGATTAATCTGCTCTGATGGATTCACGGCGAGCGCCTGCCCGACGTCTCCGTCAGCAGAGGTCACCTCAGGTCGCCGAGGACACATCGTCTCTGGTGACGTGAACATACCTTCCGAGTTATCCTCACTAGGGTTGCAAAGGGGTGGAAAGTTTCCAGTAAATTTCCGGAAACTTTCCGGAATCTTTCCATGGGAAGTTTAACTCGGGAATTTTGAAAAAAATAAAAAAATACGCAAATTAAACGCTGAGCAATAAAAACATCATTCAAAACTCTATTTTAAAGATGTATGGAACGTTGAGTTTCAACCCTCCACTGGTCATTCTTCCATCACATGCACAGATAACTCCCAGCATGCTTCACTCTACAGCAGGGCTATTGAGGCCTGCTGTAGTGTGCAGGACTAGTCAGGTAAGTTTCCATGATATTACTGCGGAAAATATATTAGCATGCTGATTGAGGATTGTTCATCTGTTCATCTAGACTATTTCCATTCATCTATCCATCAATTGTAAAATATGTTCACAGACGATTCCAATTGTTTGGCTAACTATTTATATCTCTGGCATTGCATTAGTGTTTTTTTACAAACTTTTTTCTCATCTTATTCTACAGAACAATGCCACGTGCACTCTCTCATGTGTGGAGACATTTCACCCCATCCAATGTAGAAGGAAAGGCTGTGTACATTTACAAATACTGTGCAAAGACCTATGTTAAGAATGACACAACGATGCAGAAGCATATAGTCAAGTGCCCAAAGTTTCCTCAGGGCTCAAATCAGCCTATGACACAACAAAATGTTTATATTTATGTCTGT
>NC_083644.1:2536590-2554090 GCF_963576545.1 Limanda limanda
ATGCAAACAACAGTGAAGCCTACTTTTTGTTTATTAGGGTCCGAGCACTGACATCAAAGATCAGGTGAGACCCTATTGAAATTGTAAGGATTATTATTATTATTATTATTATTCAGGCAAATTAATTGGCTTTTTGGGGGCTTTACCATGCTGAACTTCTTACCAAAATTTGCAGAAAGTTAGAAAGTGGTGAAAATGTACGTATTCTGAAGGAATTTTCAATGGGCGTCGCAAAATGGCTCAACGGTGCCCCCCCGAGACCCCTGGAACGTGTTCACATTGACCGGTCTTCACAAAAATCGATATACAAGTGTATCAAGACCAGACAAACAAAAGAGTCTTTAGGTGCAATTGGAAAAACACAACAGGAAGCCTGCTATTTTGCATTTAGTGGCCATTTTGGCCATATTCCACATTTTTACTTTGTTGTACTTGTTTCAAAGTTGATATTTTAACTAAACTTTTATTCATTCTATTTAATTGACCTTTTATTTATTGTTTTAAAAGTAACCTTCAGTGGCATACATTTCTTAATCTGTCAGTTTGTGTGCAGTTATCAGGGGCTGTACAGTAATACAAATGAATTTGACTGTGTTGTATTGAAGGTATGATTCAACTGTTTTCCATGGTCCAGTATTTATAAATAATAAAATAACCAAAAGAAATCGTGATATCGAATCGCAATACATATCGTATCGCCACCTGAGTATCGTGATGGAGGTTTTCTTCTGTTGTGTCTGGAATAACAGATGATTTCACTTGTTTAATGTGGAACAACTTGGAGGGGAAACTCACCGAAGTAGAACCGAATGAGGCAGCCGATCTCCGGCTTCATGCCCTCCTCCTGCACCCTGCACGGATCCTCGTAGCCCAGGTCCGACAGGTACTGGTTCAGGATCTGCAGAGGCCGCTCCTCGTCCCGCAGCCGCCGCACGGCCCCCCCGTGCAGCTGCACGAAGAGGCCCGGGGTGGGAGTGGTGCTGGTGGGCTCCGGCCAGGCCCTGCTCCCCCCGGGGGTCTCAGGGTCCGGGTGCACAGGGGCCTGGCTGGTCAGGGGTCTGGACTGGGAGCTGCTGGGGCACTTGGAGGGAGGTGGGATGAGCTCCGGGGGGTCTGTGGTACCCCCAGGTGCAGGTTCACTGGGGTCCGGTCGGGTCCCTGGAGCACCGGAGGGGTCTGCGGCAGAGCCCGGGTCCCCCTGCTGGTCCCCGGGGGAGTGTGTGGGAGAGGAGGCGAGGTCCAGGTCGTCCGAGGAGCTCTCGAAGGGGTCGGGACCCTCCGGGGCGCTGTCGCAGCTCGGGCTCAGCACCGAGGAGGAGTCGGTGCCCGGACCCAGGCCGTCGCTGAGGGGGTCCCGGTGCTCGGTGCTCCGGGGACCCCCCGGGCTGAGGTCCTCGCAGGTGCTGCCCTCCAGGTCCGAGCCGGAGTAGAGCCCGTAGCAGTCCGCCACCCCGAGGCTGAGCTCCAGCCCGACCTCCTCCAGGTACACCTCCGAGGAGGAGTTACTGGCGGGGTTATCCTCCGGGAAGTACCGGCTCATGTGCCCGGTGTCATCCCGGAGGATCCGAGCCTCCACCGGCTCCTGGAGGATCCGAGCATCCACCGGCTCCTGGAGGTGATCCACACTTTCTTTACAGTTGTCATTTAAATCCACCAACGCGGAGGTCTTGCAGCTGATCCTCAGCACCGCCCCGGCTTTGCTGCCCTCCAGCCGGCAGGCCACCTCCCGGGCCGTGGTGTCCGCCGTGCACAGCACCGGGCGCGGGTAGGAGGGCGTGAGCCAGTCGTGGATGTGCACGCAGCCCCGCCGGAGGTCCGATCGCACCCAGGACTTGTCCGAGGCCTGGAGCTGCTTGGACTGCTTGTGCCGGAGGAACGTCCTCCTGTCCAGGCTGAGGGTGCTCAGCGGCGAGGCGGAGGGACCGGGACCGGGACCGGGCGGCTCGGCGGTGCACGCCCCGGTCGAGCCCAGCGACAGGTTCCGCTTGTGCCGCTGCTTCCTCCGGCTCAGCAGCGAGGTGACCGAGGCGCTGCTGCCGGACGACAGGCTGTAGATGCTGGCTGTCTTCACCGCGGGCAGCGTCATGGACTTGCCCGCCCCGCCGGTCATGTGGGCCGCCTGGTTCTGGTAGATCCCGTTCCGGATCGCGATCTGGAGGAGGGAGGTGGCCGCGAGCCCCTTCCCGAAGAGCTTCGCCTCGGCGCCGCCTCCCTCCTCCTCTCCGATGGAGGGTCTCTTCCCGGCGGACAGCGGCGTCAATCCCCCGGGCTTCCCGGAGCTGGTGTCCCCGGTCGACTCGACCACCCCCTGCGGTGCTGTCCCGGTGGACGCCGCTCCGGAGCCGCTTTCCCTCGCACTTTCCATCCCGGCGTTCGGGCGGCAGCAGCCCGCAGGTGAACGTTAGCACCGTTAGCCTCCGTTAGCTCCCCGGCTAGTTTCCCCTCCGCGTTAGCCTAGCATGCTAACGAGCTGCGCAGTTCTTCCAGAGGAGTTTCTCCGCTACATCCTCCCGTGTCACCCGGAGCCCGGCAGCTCTCACCCGGGAGCTGACCGGCGGCTCGACCCGTGGAAAAGGGGCTGTTTTCGGATCTAGTCGCTCTCCACGGAGGGTCGACGCTGAGAGGGCGGTGCCGCTGCTGAACTACCCGGAGAGAGAGCGTCGCTCCGCGGCTACACACGGCGACAGGGCGGGGTCTCATTGGATATGAATTATGACGCGTTCAGGGGTCAGCGCAAGGCTCGGAAATATGTCAACCACCGTGTTTTTATTCTGAGAGGAGTTAAAAGTACTTAAATACTTAAAAGTACACATTGAATCCACCTCTTTTCTCAAGTAAAAGTAGACAAGTCCAGTGTACTCAAAGTATAAAAGTAAAAAGTACCTCTCTGAGGGCTATTTCTGTATTAGGGTGAAGCAAACTCATGTCACATTAGTTTAATGACTGTTTGAATTTAATAACTCTCAGTTTAAATCAAATTAAAGACAAATAAAAAACAATGTAAAACAAATATGTAAGAGTTTAAAACAGGGAAACTGGATTCGGTTCAGTTTCTCAAAGCTTGACCTGTTTATAGAACCTTGATATGACCTGGATGACAGAATCTCCACAGACTGTTCACCACATACAGGGTTTAAAGAAAGTATTACAGGAGGAAATGTACACAACGGAATAAAGTGTTCTTGATCAAAATAAGGAAATATCCGCATTGTACAACATGGCAAAAGGAGAAGTATTTTAACCAAAGAGCTAAATTGAAATCTCAAATCCTTTTCAAAAGCTATAGAGAAAAAACAACATGCTAGAGTAAGATTTAAATATCAATAAATGGTATATTTATCCACACAATGTTATTTAAAGTAATATCTCAGTTGTTCACAACTTTGAGAAGTTATGAATTATGAGTTGAAAAGGTGTAAACTGCAGTAAGTTTATCATCAATCTCAACAGTCTTTTAAAGAGGATTATTTTAAACTAAAAAACCTGATGAGCTCATCCTCCTGTCACAGTTTATACAACAAACAGTGAGTTGTGTATTTGTTTGTATCAGTGAACACAGAGGAGATTTAAACCGTCCTCTGGTGACACCTACTGGTTCAAATCAAACACTGGAGCCACCAGCATAATTCTTCACTTAAGCATAACATTTAATGTAGTAAAATATAATACACAGTAAAAATCCTGCATTGAAAAAAGTAAGTAAAAGTAATTGCAGCAAAAATGTATATTAAAATAAAAGTACTCATTGTCATAGTTACATTACTATACATTATTGTGTGTGTGTGCGTGTGTGTGTGTGTGTGTGTGTGTGTGTGTGTGTGTGTGTGTGTGTGTGTGTGTGTGTGTGTGTGTGTGTGTGTGTGTGTGTGGTGTCAGTGTGTGTGTGAGGTGTCAGTGTGTGTTTGAGGGGACAGTGTGTGTGTGAGGTGTCAGTGTGTGTGTGTGTGTGTGTTGTGTGTGTGTGTGTGTGTGTTGTGTATGTCTCCGTCCTTATCGCTCTCTCCTGAGCACAAACAGGGTGGACTGCTGCCACTCTTCAGTCCAACAGAGGACAAAGTGCAGCCTGTAACAGTTTGTGCTTCTCTCTCTCTCTCTTTCTCTCTCTTTCTCTTCCTCCTCCTCCCCCTCTGTGAAGTCTCCACCTCGTGTTTTTATACCACTCACACACACTTTCCCTCATCGGCCTTCTCAGAGCTGTGACTTTATCAGCCAGTCAAGGTAAGAGCGTTTCTGTTCTAACTTCAGATGTGAGTGATTTTACACTCAGAGGCTCCAGGACTTTTCAGCTCAGTGGAATCAAACTGAACAACTGGACGAGAAGCTGCTTCGTCCCTGAGTGTTTCTGCTGCTGCTGCTGCTGTGGAAAAGCTTTCACTTTGTTAACATGAATCCTGAACCTCAATACAATGACTTACTAACTCGAATGATGACTCAGTATTTAAAACTAATGACTTACTACCTCAACTGGCTCCCTGTGTCAGTTAGTGACTCAAAAAATGAATTGATATCTCAAAAATAACTTAAAATCTCAAACTAATGTTCTAATATCTCAAAAATAACTTAGAACTCTTAATAATAACTTACTAATGCAAGATAATGATTAACTACCTCATAATTGTTTTTTTCTAATCCCATGACATTGATTTATCATTTATTTTATATTCTTTCACTGACCTCCATATAGATCTAATGTCTCACTACACCTTAAGTGAATAAAGGAGCATGTGATGGATGAGGTTTCTCTGCAGATACGTTCAGGGAGGAAACAGGTTTTATCTGAATCACTGAACCTCAGGAGACGTGGTTCCACTGGGATTCATCCATTTAATAAAGTGTCATTCAAGTCTGAAGAGCCTGTTTTTCTAAGGATAAGTGAACAACTGGTGGTGAGATAATTACACTTGTTAACAATGCAAATGAACTCCCTGCAACAATTCCTTGGAATGAAGTGATGGAGAGATCCCTGATATAAAGAGAAGAATGAAATGGGATGAGCTCACTCTGCTGGTGGATTCAATGGAAGGTCTCTGATAGAAGTGTAACTCAATGAGGAGCCTGAGTGAGGATCCGATGATCCCCGGGGGCGTTAGCATGCTTCTCTGATAAAAAGCAAAGGATCTAAATGGAGACAACAGGGCGAGCTTCGATTTCACTTCTGGTATTTTGCAAAAAAAACGCTTTCAATTTCGGGTCCACTTGACACGAGAAGCAAAGAGAATTCATCCATTTTGGAACTCCTTCCTTTACAATAAGAAATAGAGACTAAAATAAGATGTGGCTAAAGCTTAAACTCAAGGACTCTCCCTACAGCAACATGAGTGTATATGAATCTGTGTGTGGGTGTGTGTGTGTGTGTGTGCTCGTGTGTGTTTGTGGGCACATGTGTGGTTGGGTCGCACACTTGGGTTTGTTTTGGTTCCTCAGGCGGAGCACTGACCAATTTAGATCGCAGCAGTTTTAAAAACCAGACCAGCGATACATAATTGGAGAGTAGTCGCTCATTAAGACTGTTTGTTCAAGCCTGTACCCACACACACACACACACACACACACACACACACACTCCTTCTAGCAGAGTCCCAGCAGGAGCACGTGTGTGTGTGTTGTTGAACCATGTGGACGGAGAGGTCTGGGTGGCGGAGGCCGAGCTGCAGATTCCCGGTTCCCTCCTGTTTCTTAGGGGGTTTCTCATCATGTTGTTGTTGCAGTCGTTCACGGTTCTCATGAAGTTCTCATTACTGTGGACTCACATAATCAGCAGTTCCTCGGGGGGGCCCCTCTTGGCTCAGGGCCCTGGGCTACTGGCTGCTGTGCCGGCCCTGTTGTTCACCCATATTCAACATTACAGACTTACTTTTTTTTAAAGGTACAAACATTTACTGTAATGTAGAACCGACAAGATTTTGTAAACAGTTATGAACAATTCTGCCTTTCCCCCCCCCCTTTATATGATGATTTAATGAACGGACAAATGAAAGAAATAATAATCAATTATAATTGAAGTCTTAATTAATTTGTGGACACAGTAGAAACCATAGACTGTAAATAAAGATGGCCGACGGGTCTCCACGAACGCTGCCATCTTGCACTGGTCATTTTGAGTCTATGCAGGAGCTATTGACCAATCACGAGTCAGCCTAAGCTGTCAATCAAGACGTTTCATGCCGTATTTATATCATCAAATAACTAAATAAATCCAAACTATTCAAAAACACAAACACTTGAACATAAATCTGTTTGATTAGAACTTCCTAGAATGATGGAAACCATCTTTGAGACCAGTTTATTTAATATTCTTATCACTGATTGGTTAGTTTGGTCCCGTTTGCTAACAGACAGGAGGAGGGGTTTATGGCCTATACTGCAGCCAGCCACCAGGGGGCGATAAGATGTTTTGGCTTTATTTTAGATTTCGTTTGAATCAATATCTCTGTGGAGTCACTTATGATGAGAGACGTAAAACTATTCTGACCAATGAAGGTGAAGAAATGAAACAGGAAGTGGTGATTGGCTACGACCTGAGGTGCCGTGGTTTCTCATTGGTTGAGCAGCAGGTTGATCCGGTTGTGTCGCTCTGGTCTTGTCACTGTTTCCTGTCCCGTGGTCACATGGTCAGGGTTCAGGCGAGGTTAACCCCGGCTCTCTCTCTCCTCTGCTCCACCGCTGGTTGATCTCCCTGACATGCGCCAACATGTGTGTAATATCTTCGGTGTCAGTGTGTGGACCGGCTGGTTCTGTGGCCCAGGAACCACAGAGTCACACGGGACTGTGGGAGGAAACTCGTCAGGAGCTCAGATTAGATTCTGAGAAAAGAAAGAGCGAGAGGCGGCACTAGTTTAGAATAAAACATTTTACATTTCAAGGCTTCGCTGTGTTGAGGTCAGAATAATATACACAACTCTTCACGTGCTCTCGTAGAAAGAACTTCTTTTATTCTTCCAGGTTTAAATCTGCAGCTTCAAACCTTCACTGGAGAAGTTTTGATAGAAGTTTTGATAATGAACATCTGAGTCGAGCTGGAGGAGGATTTCAATTTTAAAAGTTGTTCTTTTTAATGGGTCCTTTTCGACCAGGATGAACCTTGAAAAATGTTACATAAATGATTTAAATATCAATAAATGATAGAAACAAACAGGACAAGGTCGTTCATTCTTTCAACTAAACGTCCCTGAGTCGTGTTATGACAGTTTGTTTAATTCTAAGGCCGAAGTTTATCTGTCCTTGTGAATTTCTAGGTTTTACTTCAGTGGTTTTGTGCTGATGAGTTTGTGATCTTGTGTTTTTAGTGTAAATCGTTCTTCTCTGACTCATCATCCTTTCCTCTGGTCACGAGCTGATGGTGGGGGGGTGTGTGTGGGGGGGTTCCTGTGACTAAGCATTGGATTCAGTTCCTTATCTTCTTCTTTTTTTGGACTTTTTGTTTCAGCCTCACATCCAGTAAAAGGATTTGGGGATATAAAGCAGTTGACTGCATTTGACCCCGATGGCCGAGAGAAAGTTCTCACTTCTCTAAAGGTTCCAGGACGTTGAGCCAGCGTTTCACTTCCTGTCTCTTTACAGCGGGACGGAGATCAGTCATGGAGGAGCCGCGGCCAATCGACCTGACCTACGTCACCGAGCGCATCATCACCTTGTGCTGCTCTCCTGACGGCGCTGAGGAGACGTACCTGAGGAGCCTGCAGGAGATGATCGGCATGCTGCAGTCCAAGCACGGGCACAACTACATGGTAGAAGCACCAGAGGATGAGACACAAGGGGCCAGGGGCCACACAGGGGGGCCAGGGGCCACAGAGGGGGGGCCAGGGGCCACACAGGGGGGGCAGGGGCCACAGAGGGGGGGCAGGGGCCACACAGGGGGGCCGGGGCCACAGAGGGGTGCCAGGGGCCACAGAGTGATGTGATGTTGCTAAACATATTCAGAATAAAGTAAAAGAAAACCTGTCAAAAGATGCTGTCAAAAGAAACTGCAAATAACAGATTTCTTTCTTTATATATATATTCATATTCTTTTATTTTATAGTTACATGCTATATAAATAAACTTTGACTTGACTTGAATGCATTAAGAGATTATATTACTTCTCTATATTATATTCAATTATATTATAGATTCTATGATATGTTTTACTTTAGATCGAATTTATCTTCCAATTCTATTTACATTTGCAACCTTTTGATAATGACGAGGTTGCAGGTGAATTAAGAACTGATAATACAAAATGTAATTCTCTGATTGTTGACACTTTTATATTTAAACTCAAATGTTTTCCACGTTTTGTCTCTTCAGCTGATCAACGTGTCTCAGAGGAACAACAGCCTCACACAGATGAACCATAAGGTAATTACAGGGTTTACTGATGGTAGTAAATACTTGAGAGTATCATAAAACACAGAGTGTGTGTGTGTGTGTGTGTGTGTGTGTGTGTGTGTGTGTGTGTGTGTGTGTGTGTGTGTGTGTGTGTGTGTGCCAGGTTCTGGACTCGGGTTGGGCGGATCTCGTGGCTCCCAGCTTGGATCAGATTCTCAGTGTGTGTTCCACGATGGAGAACTGGCTGCAGGCCGACGTGAAGCATGTGCTGGTTCTACACTGCAGGGTGAGCTCATCTCATTCTTCAGCGAACATCCAAACTGCATGTAGTGTGTGTTTGTCCTGATGTGACGTGTGTGTTTGTCCTGATGTGACGTGTGTGTTCTGCTCAGGGAGGACGAGGACGGCTCGGGGTCCTGATCGCCTCCTACACACACTTCAGCAACACGTCAGCCAGGTACCTGGGGTCTGGGGGAACTGGTTCTGATGTTATCGAGTCAGTGATGCTAAAGATGCTTATAAAAGTCCATTAGAACTTCATCTAACTTATCAAAAACATGAAGACGTGAACAAACATCAGCGAGATAAGACCTTTTCCATCTATGGAAAAATAGCCCATCTACTAACATGGGGGAAGAGGGTTTATGACCAATACTGAGGCCGAGATGCTTTATAACAAATCCACAAAAACATATATTTAAAGGGTCAGGTTGTCTCCACACCATAATAAATGTTTCATAAACAATTGAATAAAAATAAGTCAATAAGAAACTATACACTAACAATTAAAGTTTACATTTCATCTAGGACTGATAGTATGATCCCAAAAGGATGAATGCAGAAGATCCTGGAAAGCGCCATCATCAGGCCAAAATCAGTTTATTAAGCTCTGTCCTGTGTTGAGAAACTAAATTATCCATCTAAATAAATATAAATTCAATATATTGTATCACAAATAATATAATCTATGATATAGAAAATCATTTCTTTAAAAAATGCAACAGTGAATCAAACCCGGTCGGACGTGTTTTCAGATCAGAGACAGAACGTTTCTCTGTTTCCAGCAGACAAAGGTCTGGATGAAGAGACTTTGAGCTGCAGTTTAATATTCAGGCAAAGTTATAAACTCAACAGTTTATTGATCATCGTTACATAACTCTTAGTTTTTTACACTTCCTCATTTAGTCGTGTCCATCAGGTCAGTCAGCTGCAGGTCAGGGGAAAGTCAAAATGCAGAAAACACTGAGATCAGGTGGATTTCCAAACTCTCAGTGTGTGTGTATGTTGGTGTGTGTGTGTGTGTGTGTGTTTGTGTGTGTGTGTGTGTGTGTGTGTGTGTGTGTGTGTGTGCGTGTGTGTGTGTGCACTCCCTGGTCATGGTCAGACTCACTGTTGAGTAATATCTGATGTGTGTGCGTGCAGCTATGCAGGCGTTTGTGAACGATCATAAATCCGTCGGTTCTCTGACGCTACTAAAGAACGGAGGCCACCAGGGGGCAATCAAAATTATTATTATTTATCATTTATCATCTTTATTTAAAATCTAAGATGTCATCTGTTTGTGTAAAAGTAGAACCTCATGTTCTTCACCTCCACAGACTAAAGTGTTTTTCGCAGAATTTGTCATCACAGTGAAGTTTTTGACCTTTAGATATGAAACCTCATCACTTCAGCTTTTTATGCCCTGAGACATTTGTCTTAAAAATGAGTCATATTTACTGTCTGAATTCTTATTTTTGGCCTTGACCTTTGTCCTCCAAGTTCTGAAACTGTTCATCTGTTGGTTCAAGGTGTCGTTTGACTCAGACGTGATAAAACTCTCCAACATTTCATTGCAGTTACTTTCACTTTACTGTGGCAGAATATCAAATATTTCCTATAAACCTCTCTCTGCTCGGCCTGATATGAAGCTGTTGAAGTGAGGGGTCGGTGCTACATGCATCATCTTCATCATCCTCTTCATCGTCTGAATAACCTGCCCCTCCCTCAGTGCAGACCTCTCTCTGGACCACTTCGCCATGAGGAGGTTCCACAACGACAAGCTGTCCGGCCTGATGAGTCCGTCACAGAAACGGTGAGGACGGAGCGCCGCAGGTTCAGAGGTCAACCTCAGGCTGTGACATCACTGATCACCTGACTCGTCCTCTTCTGGTGGTTTCTTCTCTGCAGGTACGTGTGGATGCTGGCGAACGTTTTGAAAGGAGGACTGACGATGTGTCCGTCTCCGTCTTTCCTTCTCTGCGTCGCTCTGCACTCGCTTCCCAGGATGCGAGCAGACGGAGGTAGGCAGCAGACGTCTGATCTGCAGAGGGAGACGCACAATGTGTCCTACTTATTATTATTATATATTTTGTATGTGTCCTTTTCCTTTATATTTTACTGACCAAAGACACGTTTCCAGATGGGACAGTAAAGTATATTTGATTTGATTTGACGTCTGTCACGTAGGTCAAAGGTCGACTGAGTTTACACCTGCTTGTTAAGTATGATCTAAACTCATCAAAGTCAAGTCAAGATCATTTTATTTATACGGCAAAAGAAACAAGAAACAAGATCAAGTTGCGAATGTAGAGAAAACAAACAACTCACTGAATGCTGGTTATTACCCATAATCCTTTGCTTCCGGAACCAGAGGAGCTGCAACTGTAACTTATCAACAAAAACTCTGTGTAGAATTCTTCATACTTTAAATGTTTCCTGCTGAATATGGGAGATAAACTCTGTTTTTTAATAACTTCTAAGTCTTGTTTACGACTTTTGCTTCACGACCAAAACAACTTTGTCTGTTTGTCTTTAATCATTTTTTATAAATCCTGTTTTTAATATTGAATAACTCTTCTCAGGGTGTTGTCTCTTTCTGAGGGTTTACCAGAGCCTCCAGCCTGTGTGCACATCAGCAGTTTAGTAAGAAACACACACACACACACACACACACACACACACATACACACGACACACACAGTTACACACACAAGCTAAGGAGCAGCTTCAGCCACAGACTCAGTCAACCTCGCTGCTCTAAGGAACGATACAGGAAATCGTTCCTCCCAACTGCAATAAGACTGTACAACTCCTCCCCCTCTGTCAGAGCCACCATCACAGAACTGCACTAAACCTGTCTCCTTGCACTGTGTACCTGTACAACACTCCGCTCCATGTACACTTACTTCACATCATATGTGATATGTGTTCATATTAACCATATTGATATTATATATCATTTTATACAATAATATTGTCTTTTGCACACTCTGTCTACATATTCTTACACTCATAGTATATTATATTCTTACACTCATAGTATATTATATTATCTATTGTGTAGTCAAATACTTATATTTATACCTCTACTATATATCATATATTATATCATACTCTCTGTATATTCTTTGTATATATAAGTCTATATACACATATTTATACATGTGTACATGTTATAATTATAATTATTATTATTATATTATTACTACTATTATTATTATATATACTGTTGCTGCCATTATTACTATATACTGCTATTATATTGGTAAAATTACTATCATATATAAATATATATTATGTTATATTATATACTATATTTACTGTACTATTTTTATATACTGTCTAACAATAACATTACCATCATATCATCAGTACTATTACCATCATCTTGCCACTGCACCTTATCTACCTATTTATCTTGTGTTTCTGTTTTTATTCTTTCTACCTCAATATTTTTTATTTTATTCTATTGTATTGTATTTTATTGTATTCAAATATACCGGCTGTTATGACGAATTAATTTCCCTTCGGGGATGAATAAAGTAATCTATCTATCTATCTATCTATCTATCTATCTATCTATCTATCTATCTATCTATCTATCTATCTATCTATCTATCTATCTATCTATCTATCTATCTATCTATCTATCTATCTATCTATCTATCTATCTATCTATCTATCTATCTATCTATCTATCTATCTATCTATCTATCTATCTATCTATCTATCTATCTATCTATCTATCTATCTATCTATCTATCTATCTATCTATCTATCTATCTATCTATCTATCTATCTATCTATCTATCTATCTATCTATCTATCTATCTATCTATCTATCTATCTATCTATCTATCTATCTATCTATCTATCTATCTATCTATCTATCTATCTATCTATCTATCTATCTATCTATCTATCTATCTATCTATCTATCTATCTATCTATCTATCTATCTATCTATCTATCTATCTATCTATCTATCTATCTATCTATCTATCTATCTATCTATCTATCTATCTATCTATCTATCTATCTATCTATCTATCTATCTATCTATCTATCTATCTATCTATCTATCTATCTATCTATCTATCTATCTATCTATCTATCTATCTATCTATCTATCTATCTATCTATCTATCTATCTATCTATCTATCTATCTATCTATCTATCTATCTATCTATCTATCTATCTATCTATCTATCTATCTATCTATCTATCTATCTATCTATCTATCTATCTATCTATCTATCTATCTATCTATCTATCTGTCAGTTACTTGGGATGTAGGTGGTAACTTGTCCTCATCTCCTCTGCAGCCACGTCTCTGCAGGACAGACGGACAGACTCTACTTCGTCCTGCAGCCGGCTCAGCTGCTCACAGGAGACATCATGGTGAGTGTGTCATTTAAACCTGGACCTGATGTGTATTAACTCAAATAAAGATCATTTATTATATTCATAACTATACTATTATTGTTAGTTTTGCTTTGTTGGACAGATTATTATGCATTAAGCAGCCTGCCTGAGGTGGAGGAGTGTGTTTACAGTGTGTGTGTGTGTGTGTGTGTGTGTCCTGGCACTAGGTGGTGTGTTATGATAAAGACAGCCGCTCAGGCCGCCGTCAGGTGGTCTTCCGGCTCCAGTTCCACACCGGCCTGGTGCACCAGCGCTCCCTGACGTTCCTGAAGGCCGAGCTGGACGCTGCCAGTGAAGGTTTCCACTGTTTATCACAAGCTGCTGCTGACGTGGTCGGCACGGCAACACCTGTTGTTCCAGCTGCTCCACCACCGCTCTTAATCTGCAACTGATAAACTCTCTCCCGCCTCTTCTTGTGCAAACTGACCTGAGCTCACCTGTGTGTGTCTGCTGAGCAGGTGTGAGGAGAGCACACCTGTCTGATCTCTCTCTCTCTCTCTCTCTCTCTCCTCACGTTCCAGATCCTCGGTTCCCAGACGATGGCAAAGTGGAGCTGTTTCTGTCCGAGAGTCCTGAGAAGATTAGAGGTGAATTCACTCGCACGGAAACATGATTTATTTCTCTATTTTTCTATTTTCTGTGGTTTGATTGAAGCTGCAGAAACGCCCGGAGCCAGCAGACGTCAACACGGTGAACAACACAACGGAGAACAAATCTGAAATGTGCTTCAGATGTTTTTCAAGCTTTGATCTAGAATCTGCAGAAAGACTGGTTCGAGTTTTCATATTTCTTTTATCATTCTGAAAAGACAGGAGAGAAGAGGATCTATGATCATGATGCGTTTAGTGTCCAAATCTGAATCTGTTGGTAGAGACACAACATTCACTGATGATCCATTTCTTTCTGCAGCTGTCAATCAAGAAGTAAAAATACTTCACAGTTATTCACATAAAAATCAAAATATGTAGAACTGGATGATGCAACACTAACAATGATCATCACAATACAACATCACTAATATATAAAGAAACTCCAGTTTGTGTAGATATAATACTTTAGTCTTTTAACTTAAAATTTTCATGATAAAACAATTATCGTGAAATTATCAACTGATATGAAAGTTGTGATGACAGAAACTGTTCTGTAAGTACTGTCCTGACCCCTCGTTGACCCCTCGTTGACCCTTCGTTGACCCCTGTGTGACCCCTGTTGTGTTCCCTGATGTCGCTTCCCGGTCTTTGAACCACAGACCAACACACAGACACAATATTTGTGCCACAAAAAGCTGCTGACGCACAAAAGCGGCACCAAACTTCATTGTGGGTCTCCACTGAAGCAGAAGAGACAGAAGTGACTCAGAGTGAAGCATCACACACACACACAGACACTCACACACACACACACACACACACACGGACACACACACACATCTCACCCAGCTGGGGGCAGTGTTGGACACCACGACCTCCGCACACACTGTACACTCACACTCCCGCCTCTCAACAGGAAGTAATATGAGCAGTTATCACACACACACATCTGACAGGAATTCAGATTGGAGATACCGCACACAGGGGAAACACACACACACACACACACACACACACTCACACACACACACACACACAAACACATGGGGGGAAAACCAAGACACACACACACACACTGATGGACAAAATTAAACTATTTTACGATTTGAATAACGTCTGGAATAAAACCAGATGGTGTTAGTGTGCGTTCACTGCAGGTGTGTAGATGTGTGTGCAGGTGTGTGTGTGTGTGTAAGTGTAGGCGTGTGTGTGCAAGTGTAGGTGTCTGTAAATGTAGATGTGTGTGCAGGTGTGTGTGTAGATGTAGATGTGTGTGCAGGTGTGTGTGCGTAGGTGTGTGTTAAAGTGTAGATGTGTGTGTAGGTGTGTGTAGGTGTGTGTTAAAGTGTAGATGGGTGTGTAGGTGTGTGTTAAAGTGTAGATGTGTGTGTAGGTGTGTAGGTGTGTGTAGGTGTGTGTTAAAGTGTAGATGTGTGTGTAGGTGTGTGTGTAGGAGTGTGTTAAAGTGTAGATGTGTGTGTAGGTGTGTTTAGGTGTGTAGGTGTGTGTAGGTGTGTGTTGTTGCTGCTCCACTGGCTCCTGACCCGCTGCCTGTGTGTCTGCTGCTGTGTTTGTTGTGTTGTTTCCACGTCCAGGCCGCGAGCTGTGGCACAACGGCGACTCTGTGACCGTGGACTACGACACCTTGGAGCCGCTGGTCCGACGGGACTCGTTCACAGAGACTCCTCCCCCTCCTCCTCCAGGTCAGGTGGTTCTTTACCTTCTCAATCACTTCTTTCTTTCACTTTCTTCTCCTGCGGCTGGTTCTTATTCCCCTGGTTTACTGGAAGTGAGGAAACTTGGGGCAGAAATAAAAAGAAAACCATGTCGGCTCTGCTCCAGCACACGTTGACCTTTAGTCCTCACTAGGGTTGCAAAATTCCGGGAATATTCAAAGTTGGAAACTTTCCATTGGAATTAACGGGAATTAACAGGAATAAACGGGAATAAACTGGAAATGTTGTGGGTAATTTGTACTAACTGTATTTACCTTGTCATATACAGACATAAATATAAACATTTTGTTGTGTCATAGTCTGATTTGAGCCCTGAGGAAACTTTGGGCACTTGACTATATGCTTCTGCATCGTTGTGTCATTCTTAACATAGGTCTTTGCACAGTATTTGCAAATGTACACAGCCTTTCCTTCTACATTGGATGGGGTGAAATGTCTCCACACATGAGAGAGTGCACGTGGCATTGTTCTGTAGAATAAGATGAGAAAAAAGTTTGTAAAAAAACACTAATGCAATGCTAGAGATATAAATAGTTAGCCAAACAATTGCAATTGTCTGTAAACATATTTTACAATTGATGGATAAATGAATGGAAATAGTCTAGATGAACAGATGAACAATCCTCAATCAGCATGCTAATATATTTTCCCCAGTAATATCATGGAAACTTACCTGACTAGTCCTTCACTCTACAGCAGGCCTCAATAGCCCTGCTGTAGAGTGAAGCATGCTGGGAGTTATCTGTGCATGTGATGGAAGAATGCACAGTGGAGGCTTGAAACTCAACGTTCCATACATCTTTAAAATAGAGTTTTGAATGATGTTTTTATTGCTCAGCATTTAATATGCGTAGTTGTTTTTTTTCAAAATTCCCGAAATTCCCGAGCTAAACTTTCCATGGAAACTTTCCGCCCCTTTGCAACCCTAGTCCTCACGTCCCTCATGTCTCTGACTCCTTCACCTGCTGGTAACTTTCCAAAGGTCGCTGGTTATGCTCGTGTACTTTTCCTTCCTGACTCCAGAGGATCGCTGCAGATCTGTAATCCACTGTGAGATTCCAGCAATGATTCATTTGACCATTAGTGGAAAAATGTTTATTCTCTTGTTTCAATGTTATTTTCATCATTTTAAACTAACTCTGCTGTATTTTAAGATTAATTTATTCATGTTCATGTTGGTTATATCACTGATGATTAGTCTGAAGCAAAGTCAAGAATAGAACAAATGTCCACATGTTGCATATCTCCGGGTGTAAAGCAGCTGCTAGCAAACATTTAGCCAAAATAACTTTATAAGGTGATAATGTTGAAGGTTTAAATCTATTACTGTATCTCTGGCTGCTGGTTGGATGCTGTGTGCGGGTGCAGATGAGATGTGGACTGTGGCCGTCGTTGTGGTTCAGTTTTGTGTGTAATTGTGCGACCAGCAGTGCGACAGCTCACAGCTGCCGTGGCCACAAAGAACTCTTTGACTCTGTGACGCTCCTGGGATCGGCTGCAGCAACAATCATCTCGACAGCAGCAGTGAGTCCAGAGCCGTGGATGAGGAGGCGGCTGCTTTCCCAAGGAGTTTCAATTCAGTTAGAAAAACTACAAACACACACACACACGCGCACATACATACACACAGGAGAACAACAACATGAGAACACACGTCCAGACGGATGAAACAATCACTTCCAACCAGTGGTTGAGGTTCCAGATGTTTTATGCCGTCGCTAAATCTGCTCCGTCCAGCCGTGTAATTTAGATTCGAGTGAGTGTTGGGGCAGAAATGTAATGTACACACTCACACACACACATACACTCACACAGACCCACACACACACACACACACACACATGCCCATTACATCTAACCGCCAGCACACACGCATGCTCATGAGTGTAATGAGGGTGCCAGGCAGTTAGCGACGCAGCCAGTCACAAGAATGTTGTTTCCAAACCACAGGTGGTTCTACTTTAACCCCCCCCACCCCCCCACCCCCCCCACCCCTACCCTCCTGTGTATCACTCCATCTCCACATCTTCTCTTCCTCCTCCTCTATCTCCTCCACAGTCTCTCTCTCTCTCTCTCTCT
Source organism: Limanda limanda (assembly GCF_963576545.1). Lineage (NCBI taxonomy): Eukaryota > Metazoa > Chordata > Actinopteri > Pleuronectiformes > Pleuronectidae > Limanda > Limanda limanda. The sequence goes on from NC_083644.1 coordinate 2,553,990, forward strand.
ATCTGTGCGTGTTGCTTTCAGGTTCAAGTTGCAGGTTGCAATTTGTCCAACATGTCCCCCCCCCCACCCCCATCCCCCACCCCCCCCCTCCTGCACACGTC
>NC_083644.1:2556590-2594090 GCF_963576545.1 Limanda limanda
ACTCGGGCCTGTCGGTCGCCTCCCAGGGACGGACCCCGGCCCGGACCCCGGCCCGGACCCCGGCCCGGACCCCGGCCCGGCCGAGGAGAGGACCCCCGGAGGACAGGAGGGCCCAGGCAGGGCGGCTGCTCGCCGGCCTGGACTTTGAGGTCGTTCAGCCTCTCCTGGAGGTCATGGCCGAGCTGGCTGCGTGCGGTGGGGGGGTGGAGGTGTCTGGAGACGAGTCCGGACTGGGACACACTCTCAACGGAGAGGCTTCGTCCAGCGAGAGGGAGACGGACATCCTGGACGATGAGGACGAGGCGGATGAAGCAGCGGCTCTGGAGGAGCCCGGCTCCAGCAGCCTCTGCTCCTTGTACTCCACCCGCTCCTGGGTGCAGCAGCAGCAGAGGGCGGAGTCTGATGGTGACCATGACCTTGACATGGAGGCACAGAGGCGGTTGAGCAGAGCGGAGAGGCCGCCGCCGCTGGTCGTTCCTCACACGCCACCTCGAGGAACCAGCAGCAGCCAGGCCGTGCACAGAGGCCCGCTGGACGAGGGGGGGGCGCACCACCTCACACAACACACTGACGACACACGTAACACACAGTCTGCTCACACTACACAAAGCTCAGCTCACCACCAGGACGATCTGGCTTCGTTGACCACGGACGTGGACGAGTCCATCGAGCAGCTGAACCTGCTGATTCTGGATTTGGACCCAACGTTTGTTCCTGTTCCAAACAGCTGTGCACCGCTGAGCCGCTCGGCCTCCCTGTACAGCAACGGCCTGAGCCACAAGGGGAACACACTTCTGTCAGGTAGGACCACGCTCAGCAAATCAGTTTATAATGTAAAAGGGTCATTGAACGACATGTAAAGGCAGCTGAACAGAGACTGTAGATGAAGATGGTCGACAAAGCTCCACTTCCTCCCACTTCCAGATATGCAGCCAGAATATATCAAGGATCTGAACGATGGCATCTCGTGTCTCAGCTGTCAATCATGACGTCTCAGCCTGTTTTTATTTCATCAAATACATCATCGAAACCACTTGAACAAACTTGAACAAAAATCAGTTTGATAAGAACGACCTAGAATGACAGAAACCATCTTTGAGAACAGGACATTTACTTTTTTCTTTGGTCCATGTCCCATCTGCTAACATGGTGGAGGAGCCAGGGTGGCTCCACTTTTGAAGAACTGTAATCTCGTCCATCTTAAACTACACTGCTGCCGAAGTTACATCCTGCAGCAGATTACTTTTGCTGTTGTGATATCCGTAGAGTAACTGATTACATTCTGGCTCAAGCAGCACAAACTAAATTCTCCCCAAAAACCTCCAGCTCCTGATCCATGAGGAGTTTGAGTGGAGACCGGTGGATATTTTGGGTGAACGGTTCCTTTAACAGTTTTAACATTGTCACATTATGACCGGCTGAAGAAAAATACACCTGCACCAACAAGCTGGTGTCAGAGGAAACTTCTCTGGTTCACACACAGAGAAGCTTTCATACCCATGAAGGATTGTGGACATCTCCACCTGAGAGAGAGGAGGACATGTGGCTGAGGTTGTTGGTTTTACCGGTTAACGGGTGTGTACTGGTGTTTGCTGGTGTGTGCTGGTGTGTCCTGGTGTGTGCTGGTGTGTCCCGGTGTGTGCCGGTGTGTCCTGGTGTGTCCTGGTGTGTCCTGGTGTGTGCTGGTGTGTCCCGGTGTGTGCTGGTGTGTCCTGGTGTGTGCTGGTGTGTCCTGGTGTGTGCTGGTGTGTCCTGGTGTGTCCTGGTGTGTGCTGGTGTGTGCTGGTGTGTCCTGGTGTGTGCTGGTGTGTGCTGGTGTGGGCTGGTGTGTCCTGGTGTGTGCTGGTGTGTCCTGGTGTGTCCTGGTGTGTGCTGGTGTGTGCTGGTGTTTGCTGGTGTGTGCTGGTGTGTCCTGGTGTGTGCTGGTGTGTGCTGGTGTGTCCTGGTGTTTGCTGGTGTGTGCTGGTGTGTGCTGGTGTGTGCTGGTGTGTGCTGGTGTGTGCTGGTGTGTGCTGGTGTGTCCTGGTGTGTGCTGGTGTGTGCTTGTGTGTGCTGGTGTGTGCTGGTGTGTGCTGGTGTGTCCTGGTGTGTGCTGATGTGTCCTGGTGTGTGCTGGTGTGTGCTGGTGTGTGCTTGTGTGTGCTGGTGTGTCCTGGTGTGTCCTGGTGTGTCCTGGTGTGTCCTGGTGTGTGCTGGTGTGTCCTGGTGTGTGCTGGTGTGTGCTGGTGTGTCCTGGTGTGTCCTGGTGTGTGCTGGTGTGTGCTGGTGTGTCCTGGTGTGTGCTGGTGTGTGCTGGTGTGTCCTGGTGTGTCCTGGTGTGTGCTGGTGTGTCCTGGTGTATGCTGGTGTGTGCCGGTGTGTACTGGTGTTTCCTGCTGTGTACTGGTGTGTACTGGTGTGTACTGGTGTGTCCTGGTGTGTGCTGGTGTGTCCTGGTGTGTGCTGGTGTGTCCTGGTGTGTGCTGGTGTGTCCTGGTGTGTCCTGGTGTGTGCTGGTGTGTGCTGGTGTGTGCTGGTGTGTCCTGGTGTGTGCTGGTGTGTGCTGGTGTGTGCTGGTGTGTCCTGGTGTGTCCTGGTGTGTGCTGGTGTGTGCTGGTGTGTCCTGGTGTGTGCTGGTGTGTGCTGGTGTGTGCTGGTGTGTCCTGGTGTGTGCTGGTGTGTCCTGGTGTGTGCTGGTGTGTCCTGGTGTGTCCTGGTGTGTGCTGGTGTGTGCTGGTGTGTGCTGGTGTGTCCTGGTGTGTGCTGGTGTGTGCTGGTGTGTGCTGGTGTGTCCTGGTGTGTCCTGGTGTGTCCTGGTGTGTGCTGGTGTGTGCTGGTGTGTCCTGGTGTGTGCTGGTGTGTGCTGGTGTGTGCTGGTGTGTCCTGGTGTGTGCTGGTGTGTCCTGGTGTGTGCTGGTGTGTCCTGGTGTGTGCTGGTGTGTGCTTGTGTGTCCTGGTGTGTGCTGGTGTGTGCTGGTGTGAGCTGGTGTGTGCTGGTGTGTCCTGGTGTGTCCAGGTGTGTCCAGGTGTGTGCTGGTGTGTCCTGGTGTATGCTGGTGTGTGCTGGTGTGTACTGGTGTTTCCTGCTGTGTACTGGTGTGTACTGGTGTGTCCTGGTGTGTACTGGTGTGTCCTGGTGTGTGCTGGTGTGTCCTGGTGTGTGCTGGTGTGTCCTGGTGTGTGCTGGTGTGTCCTGGTGTGTGCTGGTGTGTCCTGGTGTGTCCTGGTGTGTGCTGGTGTGTGCTGGTGTGTGCTGGTGTGTGCTGGTGTGTCCTGGTGTGTGCTGGTGTGTCCTGGTGTGTGCTGGTGTGTGCTGGTGTGTCCTGGTGTGTGCTGGTGTGTCCTGGTGTGTGCTGGTGTGTCCTGGTGTGTGCTGGTGTGTCCTGGTGTGTGCTGGTGTGTCCTGGTGTGTGCTGGTGTGTCCTGGTGTGTCCTGGTGTGTCCTGGTGTGTCCTGGTGTGTCCTGGTGTGTCCTGGTGTGTGCTGGTGTGTGCTGGTGTGTGCTGGTGTGTCCTGGTGTGTGCTGGTGTGTCCTGGTGTGTGCTGGTGTGTCCTGGTGTGTGCTGGTGTGTGCTGGTGTGTCCTGGTGTGTGCTGGTGTGTGCTGGTGTGTGCTGGTGTGTCCTGGTGTGTCCAGGTGTGTCCAGGTGTGTGCTGGTGTGTCCTGGTGTATGCTGGTGTGTGCTGGTGTGTACTGGTGTTTCCTGCTGTGTACTGGTGTGTACTGGTGTGTCCTGGTGTGTACTGGTGTGTCCTGGTGTGTGCTGGTGTGTCCTGGTGTGTGCTGGTGTGTCCTGGTGTGTGCTGGTGTGTCCTGGTGTGTCCTGGTGTGTCCTGGTGTGTCCTGGTGTGTGCTGGTGTGTGCTGGTGTGTGCTGGTGTGTCCTGGTGTGTGCTGGTGTGTGCTGGTGTGTCCTGGTGTGTGCTGGTGTGTCCTGGTGTGTGCTGGTGTGTCCTGGTGTGTGCTGGTGTGTCCTGGTGTGTGCTGGTGTGTCCTGGTGTGTGCTGGTGTGTCCTGGTGTGTCCTGGTGTGTCCTGGTGTGTCCTGGTGTGTCCTGGTGTGTCCTGGTGTGTCCTGGTGTGTGCTGGTGTGTGCTGGTGTGTGCTGGTGTGTCCTGGTGTGTGCGGTTTCTGCCTCTGCCAACCAGTGCAGTTTCCTAATATATATTCCTACATACGTTCTTTCATATAAAGGTAACTTTTACCTTTGGAAACACAGTAACATGAGGTCACTGTGACCTTGAACTCTGACCTCCAGGCACCAACATCTAATCAGTTCATCTTTGAGTTGAAGGGAAAGTTTGAACCCAACTGGAAAACATCCCCTCGAGCTGCTTTTAAGATATCATGTTCAAGAAAGACATCAACTTACTTTGTGAGGTCCACTGTGACCTTGACCTTTGACCTTGGGCTACCAAGATGAAATCCAAGATCAAGTGAGTGTTTGTGGCAAAGAATTCCCTCAAGTCATCACAGAGATTAGATTAGATTCAACTTTACTTTTGTCATTGCACAGTACAAGTACTTATACACTGAAATGCGGTTTAGCAACTAACCAGAAGTGCAAGAAAGGCAGTAAAAGTGGCAGAATATGTTCTGTGTTGACCTTTGACCTTTGGCCACAATCCCGAGAGTTATTTTTTAATTATGTGATGTTTTTGATTGATTGTCCCAGATGGATTGCAGTTCAGTTGTGTATGAAACTCAGGTCTCGGAGACGCAGGGGGACGGTACCTGTCCTCCTGTCCCCCGGGTGTCCGCTCAGCTTCGTCTCCACTGGTTTCTCTCACTCCGCTGACAAACATGACAGATTTATTCCCTCTCTCTCTCATCCACTGGGACGGAGCCTGAGGGAAGAGGCCCATCTCTGCCCTGACCTTTGTCCATGATTGATGTTCTGTTTGAGGACAGCGGGCCGTAGGACGTGAACACTTCCCATCTCTTCACGCAGCAGCTGGTTCTTCACAGCTCTGCCCTGTGAGTGGTGGTGCGGCGTGGGACCCCTCCCTCTCCCGTGGTTATCAGCGACCCGCGGCCGCGTGCCACCCGGGGTAACCGCTAACGTTTGACCTCTGACCCTGAGTTCTGCACAACGACAGGTCTTCTGAGTTCCCCTTGAATCCGAGCACAGGAAGTGGACCACGAGTCCGAGTGGACCCGGGTCAGCGAGTGCGTCGGGGGCGTGTCTCTCTCTCTCTGTGTCTCAGGCTCTGACTGGGTTTGTAACATGTGTTTTTCACGGGGGGTGGAGGGGGGGTGGGGGGGTGTTGGGTCAGCGATCAGGAATGCTTTTGAAGTCTGACATAACACTTTGCTCGCCCGTGTGTTTGCATCATACCTCCGCTCTCCCTCTCTCATCATCTCCGAGCTGCACGCTTCAAAAGAGAGGAGCGAGTGCAGCGGGTGTCATGTGACCCTGGAGCCGGTGGACGCCACGGTGACCCCCCCCCCCCCAGGCCTTCCGGAGCGGCAGAGGAGACGGATCAGTTTCACTCGGACTCGCTCGGCCTTTCACGTGATTGTCGAGGTGACGGATGCTCACCGGCGAAAAGATGAGCGCACAATGTTCCTCTTCACTGTTTACGGTGGATATGCAGGATTGAGTATTGGCTCACATGTGGTGAATCACCATCAGAACCCGTCAGCCGGTGGTTTCTGCTTCTTGTGTTTCCAGGCTGCAGTAGAGCCAGGTTTGATTTTATTGTATAAGCTCAGGAAAATAACTCAAATATATGGAACTGAGACTCTGCTGGAACCGTAAAAAGTTCGTATGCCGTAAAATACTGTCTCCATCTCAGTTACGTTTCAAATTTCCGTGTCAGGATTGAAGATTTTGCCCATTTTTAAAAATGTTTTGGGTAAAAAACAACTGAACACAGCAGATTCTTGAGGGACGGTTATGACTTGTCATGTGATTGATGTGAGGATCTGAACGAGGACCTGAAAACCGCCTCTAACCCTGAACCTGGTCCTCAGGTCATAATGGATTTTACTGCTCTGCTGCTAAAAATAAAGGTTTTCAACGTCAGTATTCAATCAAACATATTCAAACGGTGCTAATAAGGATTCACTGAACTCTGACATTAAAGATGTTTCCTTTCGCACCTGGTTATTATCATAAAACGGTTTATTTGAAGCTAAACCTTGAACCTCTCCTCAAAGCTACGAGGTTCCACTCCACTGAAAAACGTTTTGAATCTTTGTTAAAATACTTTCCATTACGTTAGAGTAGCAGGGATACCTCTCGTTTCATCATCATATCCCTCAGGAGAAGTCAGTTAATTATCAGTATAAAAGAACAAGTCAAGTTAGAGCAGGTGATCAGGACTAAACAAATAAACACATTTTACCTTCATGAAGGGATTATTTTAAAGGACAAAACTCATATATATTTAAATCGACTCTTTCCCCAAACAACACAAAGACACGGACCTATTCGATCGCAGCCTTTGCTTCTCAGTTAGTTTTATATTCATGTGTTAAATCCATCTACTGGAGGCAACCTGCAGGATTTACAGTGTGTATCAGGCGAGTGTGGGTTTGTGAGGGTGGACAACAGAAGGACTGATTGTTCCAGCAGATGTTTCTTTTTTCCGATGAAACGCTGCGATGCTCCAACATCTGGTCGCTCAGACGCTGGCCTGATGACAGCAGCTCCTCTCAGCTGATACACACACACACGGACAGGAGCAGTGTGTCAGACACACACTCGCTGTCGTCACCGGTTACCGACGGGACGGTGATAACAAAGTGTGGACCCTCTCTCATGTTGGGAGGACGTGTCTGATTCTAATCTGTCTGCATCTCTCTGCTCCGGCTCAGGGTGGAAGCAGCAGCAGCAGGTCAGCGACGTGACGGACTACGCTGCTCTACGCAGTCCAGGATGGAGAGGGGGGGACCCTCAGACCTTCAGGGGCCCCCCCGCCTGCAGCCCCCCGTTCTCACCTTCTCGGGTAAAGTTAACAGATACACCTTCACCAGCTGGGAGCGGAACTATAGTTACTGGTCCCATGAAATAAACCAGCTCTTTCAAATCATCCAGGAAAAGCGACTAGACCAGGGGTGGGCAAACTTATTGACTCGCGGGCCACAATGGGTTCCAAAATTTGACAGAGGGGCCGGGCCAGGAACAGATGGATGGAATTTTTTGTGAACTAATATAAATGACATGGAAAAAATCATTACATGAAAGGATTTGGCCTTTACCAAGTAGCAAAGCACTTATTTGCAAGGCCATTTAACAAAAATCCACCTTCAGAGAAACGCTTGCTAGCCTTTGCTATTTTGAATGCCCCCCAAAAAACACGCCTTGGTAGATGACTCTTTAATCGCAGTTTGTCTGTGAAAAAAAATGTTGCTGTAAATTAGTCGCCAACCTCTGAGCTGCAGCCGCCCGTTCTTGCGTTGACTGCTTGCTAGCGTAGTTAGCATGCTTCGTAGCGAAGTGACGGCTGATGTTGTACTCCATGAAAACTGCGACAGTTTCTCGGCATATCAGGCATACAGCCTTCGATTGGACTTCGGTGAAAAAGTATTTTGTTGTCGACTCCGTGTTAAACACTCGGCACTCATTGTCCACTCTCACAGGGCAAAGGGACAAATTGAAGGGAGATCATGTGACCTTTCGAGCCCGATACACCACACTCCCTGGCAAATTTAATTTAGCTGACGCTTTTATCCAAAGCGACTCACAATAAGTGCTTCAACCCCGAAGGTACAAACCCAGAACAACAAGAATCAAGAAAGTATGATTTCTTCAAAAGTAAAGCAAAACTACAAAGTTCTATAAGTATGTGCCATTAAAGAGCTATGAAATTGTTAGTTTAAAAACTAACAGCCGTACTTTGCCCATGTCTGGACTAGAGCGTGAAGTGAACACGAGTGAGCTCAGAGATTAGATAAATGAATAGAGACACAGTGCCTGAAGAATATCTTTTAGAAAAGCTTGGTTTAGTTATTAGAAATAATTTGAATAACCCAAATGAAGGGGCTACAGATTCTGAGTCATCAAAAGAAGCTAAAATATTTTCTAACAAACCATCAACAATCCGACTGTGAGAATTTAAACCTCCCGTTTGTTGCAGAAAAGACTTTAACCCACATAGAGAGCAATTTCTTTTACTGTATTGAAGTGTTTTCTGAATCAGAGTGCAAAGGTTTCACCAGAGCCAGTTCCCCCCCGACACTGTTTAGCAGGGACACCGCCGCTGCTTCCTGGGCTTAGTGCCCAACTCGATTGTGATTGGTTTAAAACCAAGCCAGAGCCTTTTCTCTCCAGACCACACAGCTCTGTGGAGAGACGTCTGGATGTGTAAGGCTCACCCGGCCTGGAACCCAAACCTCCATGTGCTCCTCTCTCTGGTCCAGACTTCTCAGGTCCAGACCACCCAGCGCAGCCTCGGCCCTCAGAGTTCATCCTCAAAATGTAGTTTTGTCCAGTTTGGGGACAATTCATGACCGTTTTAGTTTCCAGCAAAATATGATTCAAGCATAACAAAGAACCTGTAGATCTGTTAACCTGACACATGCAGACTGTTCCCATGACTGGTTATCAGACCGTGATAAGGATGATGTGGTCGAGCACAAGAAAATCCACATGAGGAAACAGGACATTGTAGTCAGTCTCTTTGAGGGGAGACGTGGAGACGAGAGGACAAACTCAAGGACACGAGTCACACACATGATAAAAGACACTTTTCTAAAACTTGAGGGACGAACAACAGGAAAAAAATATGAAAGAGTCACTGAATTATGTCCAAGAAAAAGTGTGAGTTATATCTTTAATATGTGATACAGAGAAGTTTCTCAAGTGTGTAACTTTATATGCGTCTCTGCATGTTTCTCCCCCCCCCCCACCATCACCACCACCACCACCCCCATCCCTCTCTTTTCTTTTCCCCTCTCCTTCTCTTCTTGCACACATTCTTACGGCTGGATGGCATGAATGGCCCAAGTGTTTACACCAAAACACAGACTGTAGCCACACACAGATCTCAAGACTGATGTCTGCTGGTGTGTGTGTGTGTGTGTGTGTGTGTGTGTGTGTGTGTGTGTGTGTGTGTGTGTGTGTGTGTGTCCACAAGACTTAAAGAATAAAGAAAAACATGCTCTTAACTTTTCTCTTACTTACGTTTCAAGATTCTCCACAAAACCGACAGCATAAACTACCCGGGCCACGCCAGCAGCCCGGGTCTCGTCCCCCAGACTCCGGCCTTCCCTGTGTCCCCCCCGACGCCCTACGGTAAGAGGTCACGTCAGAACGGACTCTCACACTGACTGTGGGTGTGTCTGCATTTTCAATATCTTATCAGCGTCTTCCTTCTCTTCCCAGTGAAACATTTCTCTGAGGTTTCCCAGCGCAGGACCAGCGAGCAGTGGGAGCAAAGCAGCTGGACACAAGGTACAGAGTCCCAGGAGTGTGTGTGTGTGTGTGTGTGTGTGTGTGTGTGTGTGTGTGTGTGTGTGTGTGTGTGTGTGTGTGTGTGTCTGTGGGTGTGTGAGAGACCATGAATATGTGTGTTCATAAAGGTTGAACACAAACACTTGACCTCTTGATTGCTGCTGGACAGTTTTCAAGAGCTGTCTGGAATGTCCTTCTGGCAAAATTGTACCAAAAACACACACACTGTACACACACACACACACACACACACACACACACACTGTACACACACCTGTCCTTTTCTCTATGACTCAAAAAGGACAAATGCTTGTGGATATCAGGCCGGTGCAGGACAGCTGATGCTGGACGTCCTCTAATAATAGCTGACGGTAACAGAGGAAGTGAGCGCTGTGGACAGGATGTCCACTAACATCCTGTTCTGGGAGGGGACAGAGAGGGGGGGGGGGGGGTCTTTTGTTTTGCTGGGACTTCCTGCTGGAGGAGATATGCACCACACAGCTGCTGCAGGAGGAATTTACTGTAGTATCAAAAAAGCATAAGCGTCCCTCAGCGCTCCCGTTTCATATCTGATGTCTGTGTGTGTGTGTGTGTGTGGGGGGGGGGGTGTCCCTGCACTGATAAAGACTCGGAGGGAACGTTTGAAGTGAACACGATTGTTAATGTCTCTTCAGTTTGTGTAGCTGTGGACGTTTGTGCAGCGTCTGTTCTGCTGTGTGTGTTTGAAGCATTTCTTGTTGCCACCAGGGGGCGCTGTGATTTTAAGTCACGATTCCTGTGTCGATGTCATCAGGTTGCGAGCGTCTGTTCTGCTGTGTGTGTTTGATGAGGAAACATTGATCCTTAAAGCTGCTGTGGGAGCCTGCATCACTTCCTGTGGGCCCTTCACAATAAGTGCACTTCACTACAGCAGAATGCCTTTACTGTGAAAGGGGAAATACTGACTGTCAGCGTCAGATAAGTTTAATTAAGGTTAATTAAGTCATTTTAAAACTTTCAAACACCACAATAGTTTAATAGTAAACACAATCAAGTTTCTGTTTGTTTCAGTGTTCCATCTACCATACGGAGAAAATGTCTCTTGCAACATCACAAAAACAGATTCGGCATTAAACACAACTGGGGCTACGTTGAAGCACTAACGGGCCCGAGCACACGTGCTGTTTCAAGTCTGTTGCGGTCGGTGGAGAGAGAGATCGATGACCAAGCGCTCGTCTTCGCGTTGCATGCGTTTTGCGCTCTGCGGCAAGGATAAACGCTTCACTTCCTGTAGCCAGCAGGTGGCGCTGTGATTATATAAGTCATGATGTCTTTGTAGATGTCTTCAGGTCGCTACTCTTGTCTTACATGTCTAGTTTGGAGTTGATTGAACCAAATATGCCTGAGATACAGAAGCTCGTGTTTTGATTGCGAGTAATCAAATTATGATGCCAGGCCACAGTCACACAGTGTGATGAAATCAAATATGCCGAGGTAGTTTATATCTCCTTTGTGTACTCTGAAGGACAAGTTCTTCAGAGTAAAATTGTAGAAAATGGCCAAAATGGCCACCAAATCCAAAATGGCCGGCTTCCTGTTTGGTCTAGCATGTCTATCCAAGAGACTAATTTGTTTTTTATGAAAAGACATATGTCCCTATAGATTTTTGTAGATGTCGGCCAATCGTAGTGCCTGGGCTGCCCTTTAGGGGGCGCTAGTCAGTTATTTTGCCTTGCTCATTCCTTAAAACCATCTAAATGTCTGTGTGTGGGGGGGGGGGGGGCTGTGGCTACACACATGTAGTTTGAGGGACGTTGAACCTCGAACACCGAAGTAACAGCGATTTCGCCCTGAAAAAGCCCAAAATAGAAATGCAAGTACTTGGAAATACAATAGTGTATTATTGTACTATTGTATTGTGCTAAACTAAATATGTGTGATAAAGGAAGGTCAGTGTTTGATTGTCAGCTGATCTCTGTGCGGAGCAGAAACGTCACCACGACGACCTATGATCAACAAACATGGAGACAAAAGAAGTTAAATATTTACACACAGAATCTAAATCACTGCTTTTAATGACTCGAGTTTATTTGAGTTTACAGAACTCAGCTCTGGAGTAAATATAATGAACCCTAACTCCAGCATAGAGAGGCTGAGTGAATGTGGTCTGGACTCTGTGGAGGAGAGTCATGGTGTCAGAGACGCTGTAGAAGGACAGAACACCTGCACTGTGATCCAGGTACACTCCTACTCTGGAGGACACAGGACCTGACCCTGTAGTCCCGATGTTGTTGTGAGAAAAGTTATAACTGTTTCCACCACAAATTAATAACCAAGATTTATCTTTGAATCCAAATTTACATTGAAATAAGTGTCCTGCTCTTATGATATTCTTGTATGTGACTGCTACACGAACTCCTCCTTTCACCTTCACCTCCCAGTAACAACGTCCAGTCAGACTCTCTCTACTCAGGACCTGAGGATAACCAGTGAATCTGTCTGGGTGATCAGAATAAGACTGGTGTTGACTCACACGTGTTACTTTTCTGTTTCCCTCAGATAATAACAGAACTCTGTTTACTGTGTTTGGATCCAGTGTGATTTCCTGTGAATATCTTAAGAAGTCAGCTCTGGTCTCTGGCTCTGGTTGTTGCAGTAAAACATCCACTCGAGACACAATCTGTAAAATATTTGTCTCTGCCTCACTCAGAATGTCCTGTAGTCGACCTCTGACCTGTGACACAGCTGCTGTCACGTCCTCAAAGTTCCTCAGAGGACGGATCCTGATGCTGCATGAGTGTGTAGATTCACTGAGTGGTGACAGTGAGGGGTAGTTGTGTAGAAGCTGGTTGTGATCCTCTGTGTCTGAGAGCTGCTTCAGTTCATGGTCTTTCCTCTTCAGCTCAGTGATCTCCTGCTCCAGTCTCTCCTGAAGCTCTCTGACTCGACTCACTTCAGTTTCCTGCTGGGATCTGATCTGCTGCTCCACATCAGAGCTTCTTTTCTCCAGCAGACGGATCATCTCAGTGAGGATCTCCTCACTGTCCTCCACTGCTTTATCAGCAGAGCCATTGACGGCCTCCTCCTCCTGTTGAAGCAGCTTCAGGTCTTTCTCTGTGTCCTGGACTCTCTGCTGGATTGTTTGTCTCCTCAGCCCGAGCTCTCTCTGCCTCTCAGTCCTTTCTGTTGCAGCTGACACTGTGTCGTGGTCTTTATGTTCCTCCACAGAGCAGAGATAACAGATACACTGCTGATCAGTGCGGCAGAACATCTCCATCACCTCGTAGTGACGAGAGCAGATGTTCTCCTGGAGCTTCTCCGAGGGCTCCACCAGCTTGTGCTTCTTCAATGCAGCTGACTGAAGATGAGGCTGGAGGTGTTTCTCACAAAAAGAGGCCAAACAAACCAAACAGGACTTGAGAGCTTTCAGTTTTCTCCCAGTGCAGACATCACAGGCCACATCTTCAGGTCCAGCATAGCAGTGATCAGCAGGAGCAGCATTGAGTCCAGTCTTCTTCAGCTCCTCCAGTGAAGCAGCTAACATGGTGTTTTTCTCCAGGACAGGCCTCGGTGTGAAGGTCTGTCTACACTGAGGACAGCTGTAGCTTCCTCTCTCCTCCTCTTTGTCCCAGTGGGTGTTAATACAACTCTTACAGTAGCTGTGTCCACAGACAGTAGTCACCGGATCCTTCAGTGGATCCACACAGATCCAACAGGAGAGCATTTGTCTGGCCAGTTGATTTTCTTGCTGCTCCATTTCAGCTGCTGCCAGAGACTGTAGAATAGTTTCACTTCCTCCGAACAGAAACAGATCTCTGCTCCTCCCTCTCTCGTTCACTTCCTCTTTTTCTCACGTTTAACACACTATTGAAAAGAGTCTGGTCTTACCTCTCCTCAGCAGCTGCTGCCCTTATGTCAAAGCGGTTAGTGGAGAGAGCGATCAATGACCAAGCGCACGTCTCCGCCTTGCATGCGTTTTGCGCACTGCGGCAAGGATAAACGCTTCACTTCCTGTGTCTGTCGTGCAGCGCTGGACCACGCTCACTAATCACGCATTACAGTCCACCCATCAAGTTAGACCCCACAGTGAAAACTTTATCTGTGTCGAATTTAGTTTTAAAACGAGGCTTACATCCTTTTGGCAGTAGGTGATGCTATCGCTTTCACTTTACTAGACTTATAGATCTGGTCAGGTCAAAAACACTCTTTTCTCTCTTCAGATCTTATAAATCTTTCACCTTTACAACTAAGACATCAAAGGATTCTAACATCACTGACACTGTGACATTAAAGAAAACTGACAACAAAGAATTATTTGCTTAATGAATCCATTGAAGTGTTCTTTGAAATGTACAGCTCATTTGAGCTGTACATTGTAAAGCAGCCAATAGCAGTTCATAACAGTTTAAAACATGTCACTTCCTGTAGCCAGCAGGTGGCGCTTTAATGATGAGTCAATAATGATATGGATCTGATCAGGGGGGACTGTGAATGTGTGAATGAGGTTTGAGGCTGAAAGAACGATGCTCAGAGGAGTTATAATAAATCCCTCTTTTTGGCGAATCATCAAAATGTCACGGTCACACCGTGTGATGAAATCATACCGAGTTAGTTTATATCTCCATCTTGTTGAGATCACATTCACAGAATTTGAAGTTGATCTAATGAAAGCCCTAGGACAAGTTCATCAGACTTACTTATTTGTCATGAAAAGACAAATGTCTCTATCGATTTCGGCCAATCTTAGTGCCGGAGCTTCACTTTAGGGGGCGCTAGTCAGTTATTTTATCACGCCCATTCCTTAAAACCATATCAATATCTTCAGGGGGGTGCTCTTGTTACACAAATGTAATTTGAGAGAGACTGAACACTGAAGTTACAGCAATTTCGTGTTTAACGGCGAATTGAACTTTGACGCCACTAATATGGCGTTTGACGAAAATTCCCAGTAATCTTATGCCATTATCAATGTCTTGAGACACTTTTGACACAGTTTAACATGGTTGCAGTCAGTGATGAGGAGGAATACTTCCAAATGTAAAAATGTTCCAAAAACAAGCATTTCTTGTTGCCACCAGGGGGCGCTGTGATTTTAAGTCATGATTTCTTTGTAGATGTCATCAGGTCGCGACTCTTGTCTTATGTGTCTAGTTTGGACTTGATTGGACCCAATATGTCTGAGATACAGAAGCTTGTGTTTTGATTACCTGTCACCAAACTTTGACGCCACGCCATGGTCACACAGTGTGATGAAAAGTTGAAATTCGAATAACTTAAGATCTCCTGCTGTGAAGACACTCATCTAAATTTTATGTTGATTTGATGAAAGCTCTACGACAAGTACATCAAAGTTTAAATGTGGAATATTGCCAAAACGGCCACTAAATCCAAAATGGCGGGCTTCCTGTTGCGTTTTTCATAATGCTCCTTGAGGCTTTTTTTATGATTAGTCACGATACACCTGTGTCCCGATTTTGATGAAAATCGGTTATGTGGAAACCTAGGGGCTGCGTTCCAGGTGGCGCTGTTGAGCCATTTTGCCACGCCCATTTCCAAATACTCCAGAATACGTAAATTTTCAGCACTTTCTAATTTACTGCAAACTTTAAAAGATTTTTGAGCACGTTGAAGCCGTCAAAAAGCCAATTCACTACGCTCAGAATAATCCTAACAATTTCAATAGGGCCTCTCACCGTTATAAAATGCATCAATTAGAAAATTCATTCTTGTAAAAGAGATAATAAAAATGTGTTTAAACCAATAAATTCAAACATTTTTCAAAAAAAGGAAATAATAAAACTAAATCATCACACATTAATTGACAAAGTGCAGATGAAGTCATTTCACTTTGAACCTATTACCTCTCGGACGTCTATATCAAATTTCCATCTACTTTATTCATGGCTGTTTCATCAAAGTCTTTGTTTTTAATCACATTAAGATTTAATTGAACGATAATTTAATTTAACGATAATTTAATTTAACTCAATGATCAATTCAAAGTCGTCACCAGCTCTAATTCCCCTGCAGACACAACTAAAGTGATATTTCCATGTTTCCTGCTGACCTGCAGACAGATCAGTGTTTTAAAGGGCAGGTCCGTGTGTCTAGTGTCAACACGTTGGAGGCAGGATGGAGAAGGAGCTGATGAAAGAGGGACTGGTAGTTGTCCTTTCTTTCTGCTGGATGGACAGAAGAATTAACAAAGGACACAGAAGATCTCCTGCTCGCTCCCCTTCTGAGGGCAGACGGGAGTTTCCTGTTTCCCACGTTTCAGGTCCGCGACGGTCTGGGAAACAAATTGCCACGACCAGACAGAACCGTCAGAGTTAGATTACTTTTCACTTTACGTTGAGAGTCATTAATGTAATCACAAGCTGTCCTGAGGCTACGGCAACGTGTGGAGTCACTACCGTGGGCGGTGAACTCAGTCAGACACTGAATCCCTGCAGCGCCGGTTCCCACAGTGTTATCACCGGGATGGTCACACTGGGAATGCTGGGAAAGAGGCGTTAGGTCACTGCTGGTGTTCACTGTGAGGTTCAAACACAGACAGGTTAGTCGGTTGCATACTTAAGTCTGTCCCCCTCTCATATTATATGCAATAGCAGGAAAGTGAAGTGTTAGAGAGCCGACACAGAACAGAAGGTCAGTTCTCCTACACTCTCACTCTTCTTCCTATATCTGTCAAACCAAATAAAGGCCAAGAGAAATATATAACCTCCCAGATCTGCCTCTTTAACAAGATCCAGGCCTGAATTTAATGGGTTTGTTTAATGGATTCATTTGGTTCAAAACAATTAGCGTAATCCTGCTGAAAAAAACCACTTTTCTTAAATGAAATCAAGGTGCTCAAAGTCTGCACACACTTGTAGACACTGGTTCCTTTAAATATGAAGGATTTATTTCATCAAGATCCATGAATTCTCATTTCCAATGTTAAAAAGGAGTCAATAAAGATCCTTCATGGGGTAAAGTGACCATACTTCCTGTTTCTCCTTCACTGTCTTTATTTCATAAAAAAGGTGTAAAAATGAACTGAATCTTCCTCTTTTATTGGATCCAGACCTGAATCTACTTTATTCGTTCCAAACTGAACCAAATGTTCCATGAACCTAACGAGTGAAAGAAATCTGTGAAATGAAGTCACATCCTTCAGCTTAAGAGAGAAACAAGAAAGTCTTATAAGAGGTTTTCACGTGATATCAACAGAACAGTGAGAATCTTCACGTCTTCCTCACGCTCGACCCGAGGATGAACCCAGCGTCTTGAGAACTCCCAGAGTTCCTCGTGACCACGACGTGTTGTGTAACCACATCTCTCCTGTTTACATGCGGCCAAATCAAAATAAACAGGGATTACGTGCAGAAGCTCCCAGTCGGCGGAAGCAGCTTCCAGCCGGAGGAATGTAGATGAGGCTCAGTGAAGGAAGATGGTTCCTCAGACAAAACGCTCGACTGTCTGACCGCCAGGGGTCAAGGGTCAAGAGGGACGAGCAGGGGAGTGGTCCGGAGAGATCGGTCGTCCGTGGAGAAGAACAGACACATGATGGTTAGAGAAGGTTTCGAGTGTCAGTGTTGATGTTGAGCAGAAGGTTCCTTTTTGTAGTTTAATCACCAAACTGTGGTCAACACTGGAACTTAAATCTGAGATCCACGAAGGGACGGGAGCAGGTCGTCAAATCTACACGCTCAATATTAGGATTGTTAGGAGTTTTTAAAAGGTATAAACCAGGTAGATACAATGATTTAACAACCGTTTCAAAAGCTCAACATCACTAATTTAAACTAAAAGTATGAAGTCAGGTTAGTCTCAGGTTTTTGTTTATAATTTGAAGTTTTAACAGTTTTTCCAAGGCTTCTAAAAGTTTGAATTTACGTCAAATGCAAAAGTTATTTTCCAAACGGCGACCTGAAGCCTCTGAACCGGCCGCGTCCCTTCCAGCTCACTTCCTGTGACGGGCGCCACACGCCTCCATCGACAAGCAAAGTAACACACGACACAATTCAATCAGGAGCTTTACGGTTGATGACGAGCTGAGATTAGACGCAGGCGGCGTGCGGCGGCGTGCCTTTGTCGCCGGGTTTGTGGCGAGCAGATGGTGGGAGTGGACACATGCCCTGACAGAGAGGCCATAGAACCCCCCCCTCCCCAGATAACCCGAGCGCCAGCCACCACCGAACACCTCCTCCTCCTCCTCTCTGCGGTCCATAAAAGGCCACATGTGACCTCTGACCCCGCTGGAATCCACTCTGATTGGGAGAAAGTGCTCGCAGCGAACCAGCAGGAACAATGCTCAGTGGTCAGGGAGAGGAAGAGGAGGGGAGGGTATGTAGGCACCCACGGTGGGAGTAGGAGGGGGGGGGGGAAATTCTCTACCTCTCCTTGCTCCCTCCCTCTCTCCCTCCCTCTCTCTCTCTCTCTCTGTCCCTCCCTCCATACAAAGCCAGAAGTCGAGCGGTGTCACAACAAGGAGCCAGGAGCGAATGGGGGAACTTATTTTTCCATCTTGGGGACGAAGGGAATCGGACATGGTGGCGAAAGCGTCGGACCCCTGAGAGAAAAAAAAGAGAGAGAGAGAGAGAGAGAGAAGCAGAGAGAGAGAGAGAGAGAGAGAGAGAGAGGGAGACAGAGAGAGAGAGAGAGAGAGAGAGAGAGAGAGAGGGAGAGAGAGAGAGAGAGAGAGAGAGGAGGAGATTCCGGTAACGCTGGGAGTCAGAGCGTCACAGAAAGAGATAAAGAGTTTGAAGCAGAAAGAAGAAGAAGAAGAAGAAGAAGAAGAAGAAGAAGAATATTTGGGTCTGAACAGGAAGCTGCTGAGTCATGACTGCGTCTCTGGGTATGTACCTGCTGAATGAATCCATGTGTGTGTGTGAAGTTCACCAGGTTCCATTTCCATCCTGCCGAGCAGCGAAGGAACTTTACCACCTTTCCTTGTCTCCTCTCTTCTTCTGTCCTCTGTCCTTCTCTGAGCTGCCATCTCTCTCTCTCTCTCTCTCTCTCTCTTGTTTATCCGGTGTTATCTCTCTCCCCGTCCGCGTCCCTCCTGGGAATTTAGAGGAGGAACACTTCCCTTCTCTCCTCCAGGCCTCTGGTATTCGGGCTCCTGGAATCTTATCTTTCTCACCCCTCGGTTCTTCCGGACGCTCCATCGCCAGGTTCTGAGCATGAAGAGACTTCTCTGTTGTGGATCTGATGAGGTGCAGAGCAGCGTCTGCAGCTGAGCTGGTTTGTTCCACTGCTGCGTTCATGATCTCATCCTGTTGGAGACGCTCTTGGCCTCGGCCCTGCAGTCGGATGAAGGCTGATGTATTGGTGGTTAACCGCGGGGGGGGCCGTTTCCCCGGCTTCTCTCTGCTCTACTGACCTGGATTCAACTGAGCAGCACTTTGAAGGCTCTTGTTTTCGTTGGGGTGCTTATTGCTGCGTTTCCCACATGTGCCAGAGATATCCAACACAATGAGACAACCACGTGGGACTGAGCCAAAGGTTCACTCGTTTTGAATCTACTGCAGCAGTTGTTTTCCACATTTGCTGTAACTGGAATAATCAAGGAGAGAAGCTGAGTTTATGCTCAGAGTCACTTAGAAGTTAAATATGATCTGAAGAAGACGAACACATGAGCTGAAACTGTTGAGTTGTCTGTCGTTAAAAAACACGATCAGCAGCTGCTTCAATTTCAAGCTTTTCTTTCATGAGGATTTTCTGCTTTTTCTCCTCTTTGACATGATTTTGCTTTTGAGTGAAAGTCGGACGAAACAAGCGGCACCTTCGATCTGAGCAAACCGGGTAAAGTTTGATGAATTTTCACTTTCACACAAGCCTCGTTCAGACCAGGTTCCAGACCAAATTGGGAAGTCTCTTCTGCCAAAGTTGGCTTCACTGCCCCCTCAGGATTTCTGGTGGTACTACGCGTCTGATTTGTCCATATCTGTACGTTTTTACAAGACGTACCTAGAAACAGATGAAATGAACGCAGAGAACCGACAGAGGTCTCCTATCATTTCTCAACACGTATCTAACGTTGAGCCTAAAAGATTCTTAAGAGACGAGATGTAAAACCGCACTGAGATGGTTTTTATATCTTTTCGGTGACACCAAAAGAGAAAAGTGGGAAATATGTGAGCTCAGTAATCGATTAATTTTGCCGTGTGAGAAACACGTGGATTTTGCAGGACTACAGGAAGAGAAAGAGGCAGAACATTTAAAGCACAAGGCTGGAAAGTGTCCACAGCACCGTGGACAGAGATTCCAGCCGTGGACAGAACAGGGAAAACCAGCGTTTTGTTCCCCAGACAATGAATCAACAAGTGTTCTGTGTTGTCACGAGCTGCGTCCGCGTGATGCGTTCCAGAACATCGATTGTTCCTCATGTTGATGATGTAACAGAGTCTGGCTCAACATCACAAAACACATGAAAGCACAGAAAGTTTGAGTCTAAACGACGTCTGGAAGCAACGCACACTTTGACTTTTTGGTTTGATCCGTGACCCAGCTGCTAACATGGAGGAGGCAGGGTGTCGGTGGTTAAAACAGCTGTTTCAACATTTAAAGTTCTACCTTTCATTTTGAATTACGTCCCGAATACAGTCTGTAAAATAAATACTGTTACCCTAGTTCCATGAAACGTAGATGTCCAAAAACGTTCTTATGAACCACATTTCTCCAGTTCTGACCCAGATACCTGGATACAGGCCGGACCTCTGTGTGACGCCTGCTCGACTCATGAAGTTCTCGGTAGAAACTCGGTAAAACCACAGTGAGAGTAAAGGAGCAGCTGAGAGACGGCATCTTCACCACAGAGCTGCTGTCATGTGCTGGTCGACCAGCAGGAGACAAACCAGTGATCTCTTCTCCAGATGGGACGTCTGAGGAATTATTTTTACTTCGGGAGGTTTTTACAGTTCACATTTCTTCCTCGATGCATGAAATCCCAGATATTCACCTTTGAGCTCGAGGAAAGCAGAACAGAGCAGCTTCTGTTCGTGAGGAGGATCTTTGATTTCAGAGTTTTAAGAAATACAAGAAATACAAATCCTCCTGAATCCCTGAAGGGATCTTTTAAAGTTGTTTGTGTGATGGGAGATTAGGACACAGCTTAGTTAAGATAACTAAAACATATTAAAACCATAATAAAATATACAGTTACCAGACAAGCATGAAACTGACGATAAATAAAAACTGAAGGAATTAAGCTAAACTGTGGACGTTCTGTTGAGATGACGGGTCGATGGACTTTCAGAAAATGCTTCTTTATAAACATCCTCTGCATTAACGCTCACTAACTCACTGGACAGTTTATGGTCCAAATAAAAGGAAAATGCAAACCCAACCCCAAAAATACCAAATTTCATAAAACATCCAAAACAAAATCCCCCAAAAAGAGTTTCAACAAACTTTTCCAAACCGGTGCATCGAGAGTCAAAGATAAAACCATCAGCTCATCATCACAACACTTCAGATGACAACAAACTCCTCAAGGATGAGTCTTCTCTTTCTACCCCCCCCCCTCTCTCCCTCTCTCCCTCTCTCCCTCTCCCTCTCTCTCCCTCTGGCTCATGACTCCGTCTCGCCGCCGCCACTTCACTCGGTCGATAAAGCTGTCGGTCCGAACGCCAGCAGGGAACAGAGGAGTCTGATTTACAGGAGAGTTTCTGCTCTGCACAGAGAGAAGCTCACGGCTCCTGAACAGAGGAGGATGATTGATTGTGGTTTTTATTGGAGTTTGGGCGGGTGGAGCTCCACAAGTGATCGCATTCTGCTGCAGAGCCGAGCGACACCGAGGAGAGAGACGCAGGAAACAACCAGGGATTCTTCAAGCTCTAATGAACAGCTGGAAGGAGAAAGGGATGAAACCACAGTGACAGGAATCAGGAATCAGGACTAGGTTTGCAAAGGGGCGGAATTGTTTGGCTATTTATATCTCTGGCATTGCATTAGTGTTTTTTTACAAACTTTTTTCTCATCTTATTCTACAGAACAATGCCACGTGCACTCTCTCATGTGTGGAGACATTTCACCCCATCCAATGTAGAAGGAAAGGCTGTGTACATTTGCAAATACTGTGCAAAGACCTATGTTAAGAATGACACAACGATGCAGAAGCATATAGTCAAGTGCCCAAAGTTTCCTCAGGACTCAAATCAGCCTATGTCACAACAAAATGTTTATATTTATGTCAGTATATGACAAGGTAAATACAGTTAGTATAAATTACACACAACATTTCCAGTTTATTCCCGTTAATTCCCGTATATTCCCGTATATAAGTTTGAATATTCCCGGAATTTTGAAACCCTAATCAGGACTCACTCGTATTAGTTTGTGGCTAAAACTGAAACCATCTCCACACTAACACACCTGAGAAGGACTTGACCCTTCACCTACACTGGTCATGTGGTGTAAACAGGAAGTAGATCGGCTACTAGAATCAGAATCAGGAATTTGCTCTGGTTATTGGTGCATACAATGAACATAGAAACATAAAAACACAATAAATACAACACACATAAGAAAAAACAATAAAAATCAATATATATTTACTCACTTTTTCTTATATTTATACAAAGTAACATTTTTTTTTTTTAACAATATATTTATTGAGTTTTACATATAAGGAACATACATTCAAACATTTATAAACATACAAACGTTTATGAACACCCCCAACCCACAATCAAACATTCAGGGTAAAGAAAAAAAGGCAGAAATTAAATAACTTAAATAAGATTAAATAAAATAATTAAAAAAAAAATACATATATAAAAATATAAGAATAAATGGAAGTAAATAAAGACATAATTATACAAATACAAATAAATAAAATAAAATTCCAATCAATCAAATCAAAAGCCTAGATAAAATAACGTTCTCTTATTCATAATATTAGTTAGTTACAATTAATATTCATCCTATTAGGTGCTGCTATTTTATTCTGTTTCACTCATTAATTTCCACTTGTTCGCTTTCCAAAAATTGCATGAAGGTGTCCCATATTTCCTTGAATTTACTGTTTTTCCCTCTGACCACATATGTTAATTTCTCCAAAGCAAGCCAAGAAGCCATTTCCCTTAGCCACATTGCAGTTGTAGGACTGTCCATACTCTACAAAGTAACATTTATTTAGAAATATCTATATGAAAATAGATAAAACATAAAAGATATGAAAAGCGAAGATATAAAAAGTGAAGTAAAAAGTGAAATGCAAAATGCAAAACAGTGAACAGTGTCACTACAGTGTACTAGGCAGTTATTACAACAAAACACGACAAACGAGGAACAGCGATGGTGAAAAGTACGAGCAGAGAGTCTGGAGAAGTGTTTTCCTTCCTCATGTGATTAGATAGATAGATAGATAGATAGATAGATAGATAGATAGATAGATAGATAGATAGATAGATAGATAGATAGATAGATAGATAGATAGATAGATAGATAGATAGATAGATAGATAGATAGATAGATAGATAGATAGATAGATAGATAGATAGATAGATAGATAGATAGATAGATAGATAGATAGATAGATAGATAGATAGATAGATAGATAGATAGATAGATAGATAGATAGATAGATAGATAGATAGATTACTTTATTCATCCCCGAAGGGAAATTAAGTTGTCATAGCAGCCGGTATATTTGAATACAATAAAATAAAATACAATACAATAGAATAAAATTAAAAATATTGAGGTAGAAAGAATAAAAAACAGAAACACAAGATAAATAGGTAGATAAGGTGCAGTGGCAAGATGATGGTAATAGTACTGATGATATGATGGTAATGGTATTGTTAGACAGTATATAAGAATAGTACAGTATATATAGTATATAATATAACATAATATATATTTATATATGATAGTAATTATACCAATATAAAAGCAGTATATGGTCATAATGGCAGCAACAGTATATATAATAGTAATGGTGGTATAATAATAGTAATTATAACATGTACACATGTATAAATATGTGTATATAGACTTACGTAAACAAGAATATACAGAGAGTATGATATGATATATAGTAGAAGTATGAATATGAATATAAGTATTTGACTATACAATAGCTAATATAATATACTATGAGTCTAAGAATTTGTAGACAGAGTGTGCAAAAGACAATATTATTGTATAAAATGATATATAATATCAATGTGGTTTATATGAACACATATCACATATGATGTGAAGTAAGTGTATATGGAGTGTTGTACAGGATCCACAGTGCAAGGAGACAGGTTTAGATTAAGCTCCTCCTCCTCTTCGTCTTCCACGTGGACGGCTCCTCCTCTTCTTCATCCAGAGATATTTATGTTCTTCCACTTTCACCAAACTCTTCATTGTGCTTTGTGGATTTTGAAAGCACTTTATTTCCCCCTGAGTTAATGAATGTGATGACATGGATCCTTGTGGGTCTGTGTGTAGCAGCAGGTGTTTCCCTCTTCATCACCTTCTGGCTCTCTGGCCTCGTCTTCTCTTCTCTGTGTGTGTGTCTGTGTGTCTGTGTGTGTGTGTGTGAGCGCTCTGAACAGCTGTAACACACCACAGACCTGTCACTGTGTGTGTGTCTGTCTGTGTATAGTTCTCACATTCCTGTAATCAGCAGCAGTCTGTAAACCCACTCGTGTCGTCCATATGTATGATTGTGTGCGTGTGTGTGTGTGTTTGAGTGTGTGTGTGTACGTGTGTGTGTGTTTGAGTGTGTGTCCATTGTGTTGTGGATGTTTGGACGTGTGACTGGAGGAGGAACAGGAGAGAAGAGTTTCTTTGTCAGATTAAACACTGGAGCTCTGTCGCTGAACATGTGACGGCTGCATGTTCTCCATCGTCCTGCTCCTGCACCTCCTTCCTGCTCCTCTCCTCCTGCTCCCTGCTCCTCTCCTCCTCCTGCTCCTCTCCTCCTCCTGCACCTCCTCCCTCTCCTCTCCTCCCTCCTCCCTGCTCCTCTCCTCCTGCACCTCCTCCCTGCTCCTCTCCTCCTGCACCTCCTTCCTGCTCCTCTCCTCCTGCTCCCTGCTCCTCTCCTCCTGCTCCTCTCCTCCTCCTGCACCTCCTCCCTCTCCTCTCCTCCCTCCTCCCTGCTCCTCTCCTCCTGCACCTCCTCCCTGCTCCTCTCCTCCTGCACCTCCTTCCTGCTCCTCTCCTCCCTGCTCCTCTCCTCCTCCCTGCACCTCCTCCCTCTCCTCTCCTCCCTCCTCCCTGCTCCTCTCCTCCTGCACCTCCTCCCTGCTCCTCTCCTCCTGCACCTCCTTCCTGCACCTCCTCTCCTCCTGCACCTCCTCCCTGCTCCTCTCCTCCTGCACCTCCTCCCTCTCCTCTCCTCCCTCCTCCCTGCTCCTCTCCTCCTGCACCTCCTTCCTGCTCCTCTCCTCCTGCACCTCCTCCCTGCTCCTCTCCTCCCTGCTCCTCTCCTCCTGCTCCTCTCCGCCTCCTGCACCTCCTCCCTATCCTATTCTCCGTCCTCCCTGCTCCTCTCCTCCTGCACCTCCTTCCTGCTCCTCTCCTCCTGCTCCTCTCCTCCTCCTGCACCTCCTCCCTCTCCTCTCCTCCCTCCTCCCTGCTCCTCTCCTCCTGCACCTCCTCCCTCTCCTCTCCTCCCTCCTCCCTGCTCCTCTCCTCCTGCACCTCCTTCCTGCTCCTCTCCTCCTGCTCCTCTCCTCCTCCTGCACCTCCTCCCTCTCCTCTCCTCCCTCCTCCCTGCTCCTCTCCTCCTGCACCTCCTTCCTGCTCCTCTCCTCCTACTCCTCTCCTCCTCCTGCACCTCCTCCCTCTCCTCTCCTCCTGCACCTCCTTCCTGCTCCTCTCCTCCTGCACCTCCTCCCTCTCCTCTGCTCCCTGCTCCTCTCCTCTCCTCCCTCCTCCCTGCTCCTCTCCTCCTGCACCTCCTCCCTGCTCCTCTCCTCCTGCACCTCCTCCCTCTCCTCTCCTCCCTCCTCCCTGCTCCTCTCCTCCTGCACCCCCTTCCTGCTCCTCTCCTCCTGCTCCTCTCCTCCTGCACCCCCTTCCTGCTCCTCTCCTCCTGC
The DNA here is from genome assembly GCF_963576545.1 of Limanda limanda. Lineage (NCBI taxonomy): Eukaryota > Metazoa > Chordata > Actinopteri > Pleuronectiformes > Pleuronectidae > Limanda > Limanda limanda. The sequence continues at coordinate 2,581,975 of NC_083644.1, forward strand.
TCCTCTCCTCCTGCACCTCCTCCCTCTCCTCTCCTCCCTCCTCCCTGCTCCTCTCCTCCCTCCTTCCTGCTCCTCTCCTCCTCCTGCACCTCCTCCCTGCTCCTCTCCTCCTGCACCTCCTCCCTGCTCCTCTCCTCCTGCACCTCCTCCCTGCTCCTCTCCTCCTGCACCTCCTCCCTGCTCCTGCACCTCCTCCTGCTCCTTTCCTCCTCCTGCACCTCCTCCCTCTCCTCTCCTCCCTCCTCCCTGCTCCTCTCCTCCTGCACCTCCTCCCTCTCCTCTCCTCCCTCCTCCCTGCTCCTCTCCTCCTGCACCTCCTCCCTGCTCCTCTCCTCCTGCTCCTCTCCTCCTGCACCTCCTCCCTGCTCCTCTCCTCCTGCACCTCCTCCCTCTCCTCTCCTCCCTCCTCCCTGCTCCTCTCCTCCTGCACCTCCTCCCTGCTCCTCTCCTCCTGCTCCTCTCCTCCTCCTGCACCTCCTCCCTTTCCCTGCTCCTCTCCTCCTGCACCTCCTCCCTCTCCTCTCCTCCCTCCTCCCTGCTCCTCTCCTCCTGCACCTCCTCCTTGCTCCTCTCCTCCTGCACCTCCTTCCTGCTCCTCTCCTCCTGCTCCTCTCCTCCTCCTGCACCTCCTCCCTCTCCTCTCCTCCCTCCTCCCTGCTCCTCTCCTCCTGCACCTCCTCCCTGCTCCTCTCCTCCTGCACCTCCTTCCTGCTCCTCTCCTCCCTGCACCTCCTCCCTGCTCCTCTCCTCCTGCACCTCCTCCCTGCTCCTCTCCTCCTGCACCTCCTCCCTGCTCCTCTCCTCCCTGCTCCTCTCCTCCTCCCTGCACCTCCTCCTCCAGATTGAACCCTCGGTGGTTGGATTGATTCCTGGGATGGATCTGCGTCCCACGTGTGAAGCTCTGAACCGTCTTCACACCGAGCTGTAGAACCATCACTCTGTGGGATCAGGAGAGTGTGTGTGTCTGTCAGAGTGCGTCTTCATGTGGGTGTGTGTGTGTGTGTGTGTGTGTAGGATGGGGGGGGAGGGGGGTCATTGGCTGGTGGAGGCTGGCGCTCGAGCCCTCATGGGTCTGTGCCATCGGGAGCTGGTTTTACACGGTTCGACTAAACTAAAGAGGCTTTGTGTTCACTCAGAGCTGAATGAGTGTGTGTGTGTGTGTGGGGGGGGGGTGTGTGTGTGAAGGAATACATTTAATCAAACTTAAATGACAATAAATGAATTCAATATGTTTTTTAGTGGCTGCAGGTTTAGCTCTGACATTTCTTCTTACGAACAAAAAGAGAAACGTCCGATTTACACGATGTAATGAAGCAAACATCCACTCGGGGGCAACACTTATAGATATATATAAACACTAGATGTCTCGTCTGCGTTGCCGGCCAACGGAGCCGGACGTCACCACATGGCGGCCATCTTGCTAGGGGGCATCTCGCTCACCCATAACATTGTGTTGGTAGTGGTAAATAACCATAACTTGAAACGGTCTGGTTTGTTATAAACGTCAGAGATGTAGTTATGACACTGCATAAATTATTCATTTTTTTTAGAAAATAACATATTTATTCATAAGTACACAGTGTCATATCTACATCTCTGACGTTTATAACAAACCAGACCGTTTCAAAACCGGTTGAAAATTGAGCAAGTTATGGTTATTTACCAACACAATGTGATGGGTGAGCGAGCTGCCCCCTAGCAAGATGGCCGCCATGTGGTGACGTCCGGCTCCGTCGAACGAGACATCTAGTCTTTATATATATCTATGGCAACACGGAGAACAAACATGTTGATGTTGTCTTCGATGAATTAACTTTATTGGAATGTCGTCTTCGTGCCTACAGTCGTCCGGCTTGAATTATTGGTTACACTGCCCCCTCATGGTTTCTGGTGGTACTGCTCCATTTTGACTGTTCTGTCCGTATCTGCGAGCTTTCAGAACACATGTGCAGACAGACGGCTTCATCCATCTCTGTATCTAACAATGAGTCTTAAACTTATCTGTAAATAAGCTTAATGTCGTCAGATTTGTTTCCCTTGGTCACAATTATGTATTTACAAAATATGTTTAACCAGTTTCTGGCACTTGACAGTTTAGATGAATACACATTTTCGTTGGAACCAAATTAGTTCTGAGTTAAATAGTGAGTTCTTATGAAAGTTCTCAGTCCGTCTCGCCAGGATTCTCGTTTACAGAGTGGAGTCTGGTCTCTGAGGTCAGGGGTCAGGGGGTCAGGGGTCAGGGAGGGGTCAGCCGGCGTTACCACGGTTCGGGCTGTTCTGTAATTAAGTGGATGAGCTGAGATGAGCAGCAGCTGTGACGAACCAGGAGGTCGCCGTGGGAACCGACCGCTTCCTGGGAAACTGACAGGAAGTGACTGTGGGAATGTGAGGAATCCTGCTGACCTCAGATCAGTCAGCTGCTGTTTGTCAACAACAACAACAACAACAGCTACACAACCTGGGATGATCTCTGCTCTGTTTTTTGTGTGTCTGTGTGTGTGAGTGTGTGTGTGTGTGTCAGGGAGGCTTACGTCTAACTCACATAATCTGCTGTGGGCCCTTGACCTTTAACCTCTGAGGGTGAACACAGTGGGAGGTGACACCAACACAATATGTGGCAGCAGTTTGTCTGTTTGTGTGTCTAAAGTTATCAGGTCAGATTTCTGCTCTGTAGCAGATCGTCCACTAAGCAGAAGGCCGGTGGTTCGATTCCCGGCTCCTCCGGGTCCACATGCTGAAGAATCCTCGAGCAAGACCCTGAACCTGAAATGACCTTCAGGGTCTTCAGGCTCATCGCTCTGTGAACCATGAGCTATGTCGTACAGGATACAGAAGTGCAGTGAGGATGTGGTATTCAAATAAAGTCGAGTATTTTACACAGCAGACGCACAATTGTGATTGTATTACCTAACACTCCTCCAGGACAGAAGTTTTCAGATCTTTTACTGAAGTAGAAGAAGTACTCGGAGAAATGTGTGTGTGTGTGTGTGTGTGTGTGTGTGTGTGTGTGGTGTCAACTGACAGGTGCTACTTTGTTCAGTTTATTCATAATAATTTATTTATAGAGAGATTTAACTTTCATGTTGTTAAATGTTTGACTTTTGATTGTTTACATTAAAATACTGATAAGTAGGGTTGCAAAATTCCGGGAATATTCAAATTTGGAAACTTTCCATGGGAATTAACGGGAATAAACTGGAAATGTTGTGGGTAATTTATACTAACTGTATTTACCTTGTCATATACAGACATAAATATAAACATTTTGTTTTGTCATAGGCTGATTTGAGTCCTGAGGAAACTTTGGGCACTTGACTATATGCTTCTGCATCGTTGTGTCATTTTTAACATAGGTCTTTGCACAGTATTTGCAAATGTACACAGCCTTTCCTTCTACATTGGATGAGGTGAAATGTCTCCACACATGAGAGAGTGCACGTGGCATTGTTCTGTAGAATAAGATGAGAAAAAAGTTTGTAAAAAAACACTAATGCAATGCCAGAGATATAAATAGTTAGCTAAATAATTGGAATCGTCTCTGAAAATATTTTACAATTGATGGATAAATGAATGGAAATAGTCTAGATGAACAGATGAACAATCCTCAATCAGCATGCTAATATATTTTCCCAGTAATATCATGGAAACTTACCTGACTAGTCCTTCACTCTACAGCAGGCCTCAATAGTCCTGCTGTAGAGTGAAGCATGCTGGGAGTTATCTGTGCATGTGATGGAAGAATGCACAGTGGAGGGTTGAAACTCAACGTTCCATACATCTTTAAAATAGGGTTTTGAATGATGTTTTTATTGCTCAGCGTTTAATTTGCATTTTTTTTGTTTTTTTCAAAATTCCCAAAATTCCCGAGCTTAACTTCCCATGGAAAGTTTCCGGAAATTTACCGGAAACTTTCCGCCCCTTTGCAACCCTACTGATAAGTGCAGCTTCAGCTTTTTAAACAACAATTAAACAGTGAAAAGTCGGAGCTCCTGAAAGTTGTTCTACGGTCACATTCCACACTGCAGAGATTAAAATTCAGACGGACACAGAACATATGAAACGTATGAAACATAACTCTCCGTCCTGCAGCTGTCTCTCACTTCACTTCTGATCCACCAGAACTAACCCACAGGCGTCAGGGTGGGAAATCTTCTCATGGGGAAATTCCTTTATGCCTCTCGGAGCGTTACACGTTATTTTAAAAAGTCCGAAGGGAGTTTATCTGAAAAATAAATTTAAAAATCCAATATCTCAAAGTGTTGAAATGTATCTTTATGCTCTTTAACATTATATGTTTAAGTGAAACGTCTTGATTGACGGCTGAGACTCACGTGTGTGTCGGTGAAACCTCGATACCACAGCCTGTAGTGGAAGTATAATGTGTCGTACACCAGAAACAAAAGTACAAGTGAAGTACAAGTACGTCACGCAGCTTCCAAAGTGTGTGTTGTGTTTACATCATGCACACAATCATACATTCTCTCATTCATAAGCAGCACACGTGGGATTATCTAATCCACTTGAGATGCTTCAGCTCGTCCAATGTGACCCGAGACAAAGAGAACAAACTCCTCCACCTCCGAGCGCCTGAATGGAGGGAAGGAACGGAAGAGAGAGAGAGAGGGGGGGAGAGAGGGGGGGGGGGGCATCCTAAACAAGGAGCTCTTTATAACGACTGACTCGTTTCACGGTGACTCATCGTGCTTCACAGGCCTGAGGAGGCCGGTCCTGGTGTTTACTGAATGACACACTGTGTTGTCAGAATGTCAGAGTGTCATGTTGGAAAATGTTTGAAATGTCCTCACACACACACAGTCACACACACACACACACACACACACACACACACACACACACACACACACACAGACACACACACTGAAGTACCCAGTCAATCGCTGCTTCGCTGAAATTGAAATTCCAGTTTTGCTTTATCAGAACTTAAGTCTAAAAAGCAGATTGTACAAGATCTGAAATTGAAAAAGCTTAAAGAAAAAGTTATTAAAACTATCGTCTTTATTTCAGCAGCAGGGTAACAACCTTTACTTTATGATATTTAGTTTCTGGCTGCAGCTCTTTGCTTGTGGTAAACAACAATCTTCTTTTTATCTAACTCTCGGCAAAAAATATGAAGTTTTCCCACAATTTTTCCAACTCAGAATCTAGAATTAAAAACACATATATAGAAAAAGCACTGGAAGCAGAAAAGCGTGGACGTGATGCTCACACACAGTCTGACTGGGTTGTTGTTTTCAGTGAAATCGCTGCAGATGCCTTTGACATGACACATTACTACAGAGGCTAATTAGATGTTAGATGATTCACACTGAATGATGACGAAATGGGAGAGTGAGTAGATGGTGGAATTAGATTCTTCACCATCAACCGCACAGTGGAGGCTCGGGGGGGCTTTGAGGGAAAGGAAATTAGAGATGAGAGTAAAGTTCAAGCACTTGTAGAGAAAGTGGTGGAAGTTCTGAGGAAAGAGACGTAATTTGGGTTTAAAAAAGCACAAATTCAAGTTTGTAAATGAAGTCAGAAGGTTCAAGAAGAGACTGAAGCAACATGTTGTGTTTCTCTGTGTCAGTTAAAAACACTGTCAGTACGTGTTTGTGATACTTTATGGAGCCGTGTCTCACTCCTGGATTGTTTTTACAGAACATCTGGTTCGTTCCTCTACGACGTGACGACTCTGTGAAGTAAACGACTTTGTGTTTTCTTCTCTCGTTCAGACGCCAGGAGTTTCCTGGAGAGCATGAACATCTCCAGCAGCTCCGCAGAGGGAGACGTGTTCAGATCAGACGTGTCGGGCGCTCCTGCTTCCTGTCAGAGGATCTTCGGCTCCATGTGCTCCGTGTCGTCAGGAAGCCCCCTCCCACTCGCAGACAGGTACACACACACACACACAGACAGACACACACACACACACACACACACACACTCACAATCGTGTGGATTTTTGACAAATGAAAACTGGCATCAAAAGTTTGAGACACTTTCACCCGACAGACAAATCCAGAAAGGAAACAACTCTCTGTGGCTTAAAACTTTTGATGCCAGTTTTCATTTGTCAGATTTCTATGATGCTCGGTTCTATGATGCAAGTTTACTTTAAATATAAAGTTAATTGATTTTCCAGTTTGAGAAACTTTCATCCGACAGACAAATACACAAAGGAAGCGACTCTCTCTCGGTGGATCTTAATAAAACAAACGTATAAGTTCTGATTTCCTCTTTGCTCCTCAGTGCCACGCCTCCTCCGGTGTGGCATGACCGGACCCCCCCCCAGCCCTCGCCCCCCCTGGCCCTCAGCACCCCCAACGCCCACAGTTCTCCCCGGGGGAGGCCTCTGAGGAGCCCGGCTATGGGGGGGGCAGACAGCCCGGACCTGTCCTCCCTGTTGCTGGGGAACGGAGACATGGATCACAGTCTCCTGGAGGCCGTGGAGGGCCTCGGGGGTCTGGGCCTCGGGGGTCTGGGCCTCGGGGGTCTGGGCCTCGGGGGTCTGGGCCTCGGGGGGGACGCTCCCCTGCTGCCTGAGAAGAGGAGGTGGGGTGAGGGGGGGGATCTCGGCTCCAGCTCCCCTTCTCTCAGCGGGTTCTCCAGCCCTCGGAGCGGCAGCAGCATCAGCATCCCGTTCTCGACCTCCATGACCCCGGACCCCCTCAGAGGCCTCAGCGGGACCCCGTCCCCCGGAGCAGGTAAAGAGAAGCCACCTCTCTCTCTCTCTCTCTCTCCTCGGTGGAGGTGAACCTGTCTCCATCACGGTTGAGTGTGAAGTCTTTTGTACTTTGGTCTGAATCCAGACTTTAACCTCGGAGCTGGAATCTGTGTTTCAGAGTTCGGCAGCAAGCAGGACACCGTGAAGTTTGTCCAGGACACGTCCAAGTTCTGGTACAAGCCCGACATCTCCAGAGACCAAGGTAAATATTGATTTTTTTTTGCACCAGTTGAGCCGAACAACCACGTGTGATCCGTGTTTCAGAGTTTACCTCCAAGTTCAGTGTGAACGTGAGGATTCTAACTGGAGCTTTTCTGTGTTTCCTGTGTCGACCCGGTGAGCAGCCATCACGGTGCTGAAGGACAAGGAGCCCGGCGCCTTCGTGGTCAGGGACAGTCACTCGTTCCGGGGAGCCTACGGCCTGGCCATGAAGGTCGCGACCCCCCCGCCCTCTGTGGTACAACAGAGTAAGAAAGGTACGTTCCTGGCGTTTGATATGTGAAACTTTACTGAGCAGTTTGCTTCCTGAATTTAAGCTTTTAATAAACACACTGACTAGTTAAGTTGTGCTCACGTGTGTTTACTCCAGACAGTAAATATGTATAATATATATATATACTGATATTTCTTGTGTCTCTGCAGCAGGAGACTTGTCCAACGAGCTGGTGAGACACTTCCTGATCGAGTGCACACAGAAAGGAGTTCGTCTGAAGGGCTGTCCCAACGAGCCTTACTTTGGTGAGGACGCATCCTACATATCATTCAGTGTTTCACTTCCTGTTGGTTCATTTTATCATTTTATTTTGAAAAGTTTCAAATTGATTGAGAAAAGCATGTTTTATATATATATGAAGTTTAAAAGGAACAGAGATCCCTCAGTACTGGTAAATCTCCTGCTTCCTGAAAGTCTGTGAACTGGTCCCCACACAGACACAGTGGCGCCCTCTAGTGGCCAGTACAGTGCGGTGCAGCTGTCCCCATCACTAACACTGACTCTGGGTCTGATGTTATTTCTGACAGGAAGTCTCACTGCTCTGGTTTGTCAACACTCCATCACTCCGCTGGCTCTGCCCTGCAAACTCATCCTGCCGGACAAAGGTAACGAGTCGCACAACAAGTGTTTAATCATGAACTTATAAATGTGTAAGTGAGGTTTCTACACAAATCAGGCTTTTACAACACTTTCTATCCAATGAGAACCACCTGCTTCTGCTTAATGTTGTTCATGCAAAAATAAAACATTATTCAGACCTGCATCATATTATAATATAAAATGTTTCTGTTGTTTTGAAAAGTAACTGTTTGCAATTCCCTGCTGCACGTGTGTGTTTGTGTCTTTGTGTTTGCACTTAGTGAGCGAGTACTGAAGAAGTAGTTTGTGTTTTGGCCAGTGAACTCACCTGTGTGTGTGTCTGTGTGTGTCTGTGTGTGTCTGTGTGTGGGTGTCTTTGTGTGCAGACCCAGTGGAGGAGCAGAATGACTCATCTGCACAAACAGCGACAAACTCAGCAGCTGAACTTCTCAAACAGGGAGCAGGTACAACACAGAGGCCCTCTATGTACACACACCAGTGTGTGTGTGTGTTTGACTTGTGTGTTTGACTTGTGCGGAGGATGTTCTTTGCTATCAACACACACATCAGTTTAAACCTCTGTGACGTTTGTATTCACTACAAAATACACAGTTGTGTGTGCTTGCATGAATACAATTGTGCGTTTTCCGAATGAATGTGTTTATCTGTGTTATTGTGTTGTTGTGTAGCCTGCAACGTGTGGTACCTGGGCTCTGTGGCGCTGGAGTCGCTGACGGGTCACCAGGCGGTGCAGAAGGCGACCACGGTGACGCTCGCCATGGACCCGCCGCCGGCCTCCACCGTGGTGCACTTCAAAGTGTCGGCACAGGGCATCACACTCACCGACAACCAGAGGAAGTGAGCAAACGCACACACCTGCAGGCACACAACACAGACACACACACACCGCCTGACACTGAGAACACATGAACACGCCCCAGGAATATTTGTCTAGATTTGCTTCAACCAAGATCACACACGTCTCATATGTCTCATGGCTACTTTATGAAACACATACACACATAAACAGACTCACACACACACAAACACACACACACAAGCTAAGGTCTGTCTGTGTTTGTTCCTGCAGGTTGTTCTTCAGGAGACACTACGCCGTCAACACAGTTATATTCTGTTCTCTGGACCCACAAGACAGGAAGTGAGTGACCTGTGTGATATTAACTGTAACAGGAAGCAGAGGAGAGAGAATATGTTTCTTAAGCCACGGCTGCACAATCATTTGATTCTGTTATTAATGCAAAACTTGAAGAAACATACAGAACACAGATCCTGGTGATTGGCTGATGCACAAGGAAATGTTTACTTACACAAAGAAAATAAACCAAACGGTTGAAGATCCAAAGTCTTTAACTCTGTAGAGCTAAACGATCCCCTTATGAAACCATATTTATATTATTAGATCTGCATTTTAATGTGTATCTGCAGGAAGTTGCACTCATAGAAATCAGCCCCTTAAATATACCTGGAAGAAAGCACACATGTTCTCACAGTACATTTGTTCTCTGGAGACTCTTCATAACTTAAAATTAATCCTGAACAAAACCTAAAACTGAAATGATTTACAAGATACGAACAAAGCAGTTAAAACTCTACAGGTGCATTGTGGCTTTGATTCTAAATATAATTACAACTGCCTTATTTTCTGTCACAAATATTTGTGAATCTTAAAACAATATATGAAAACTAGAAAGTCAGAAGACTTATATCTCAGCCAAGGTCCAACAGTCGCTTGAATTCATTGAAGCTGCAACAAAACTACAAACTCATAGGAAACATTTCCCTCAACACGTCCACGAATTATGTCCAGAAACGTCCTCACTGGTAAAATAAAGTGATAGAAGAATTCCTTCTCTCTTGAGCCGTCCTCCCGTCAAGTTTATTGGAAATGTGTTCTGTAGTTTTTGAGTCATCCTGCTAACAGACAAATAGCAGTAAGAATATAACTTGTTTGAATCTGTCGTGGTGCTGCTGTAATTTCATATTTCAGATATAAATGTGAACATTTGATGAGCAGAAGTTGATTGATAACTTTTGGTCGTTCTGATTCCACAGATGGACGAGAGGCAGCGCTTCCACTGCCAAGTGAGTTCTTACTGTCTGTTTTCCCCTCTCCTCTTTATCCTTTATCTTCCTTTGTTTCTCCAAGAAAACAGTGTTGATGTGAATTTGCATCTTGATTCATATTTATCAAATATGGAGTGTGAGTTCTGGAGTCTGCTTCCAGGTCTTAAGGATTATATAAGATCAATAGATACATGAGTAGCAGCAGAAACTATAAACTTCTCACAGCTGCATTTCAAGTCCTGCAGATGTAAGACATATTTCTCTAAAAGTCCACGTCTGTCCCTCTCTCTCTCTCTCTCTCTCTCTCTTTCCTCCAGGATCTTTGGATTCGTCGCCCGGAAGTCTCAGAGCGAGACGGAGAACATGTGCCATCTGTTCGCCGAGCACGACCCGGAGCAGCCAGCCAGCGCCATCGTGAACTTCGTCTCCAAGGTCATGATCGGGTCGCACAAAAAGTAACGAGACAGAGACTCAAACTACAGACAGAGACTCAAACTACAGACTGAGGCTCAGCTTCAAGCCCACACGTTGCTTCAATATGAGGGAAGTGACTTTCAAAGTAAAAGACTTCTGAAATCCCAATGAAGCCAAACACTCCGGCTCCAGGTCCTGTTGTCCAACCTGAGGAGGAACCAGCAGCTCTGAGCTGACTGAGCTGCAGGATTCTGCCACTAGAGGGAGACAAAACACCTCCATTTATAAAGTTAAAGTCCTCCAGTGTGAACTGTGTATGAAATCAGAAACTTTCTACCATGAAAACCAGATTTTATCACGTTTTAAAACCTTTGTCTGACCCGTTTGTACTTTAAATTCATCAAGTTCGCTTTTTACTGGAAGTCACTGTCAGAAAATAACTAATTTCATTGTGATTAAACCTGAAGAATATCAGATATTCTGCACATAAATATATATATGTACTTAAAAGTGTGGTTATGACTTCGGATTTTTTCCTTCGTTGTAAAAAATGTATAAATCAGATTTCAATGTCAAAACCCACATGTCCATTTGACATGTTATGAAATGTTGTGGTTGCTTCGTGCTTGAGATGGATTTATTGTTGTGTGTTTATATTTTGCTCAAAGTCTTTTTACTGACGTGTAAAAAAAACTGTGTTGTCCCTGAATATACACTTGTCATATATTTTTGTATATTAACACAAACTGTACAATAGGATTAAAGGCAGTGTACCTCAGAATTTATACAGGACATTTTATTATGGGTACAATGTGGTGTATTGTTTTATATATAACAGTAAGTGAACTTCATAATCCTTGTGTTGTTGTTTTATTATTAATATGACATTTTATGTGAACAGGTATAGTCACTATGATAAATATCAGAACATTTGTGTTTTACATACATTGTTTCGCTAATTTGTAAAAGCTAATTTCCACAGATCTTAAGTTTTGTTGAAGGTTCAGTTTTAACAAAAAATGAAATAATGAAATATGACATACTCATCAGTTAGTTGTGATATAAACCAGTTCAATATTTATCCAGAAGACAAAGAGCAGCACCAGAATATCAGGCAGTACAGCTCATAGCTTCACCGAGGCCGTACTATCCTACAAACAATCCTATAGCTCTTACAGTAGATATATGAAAAGGAAGTGGTCTGATAACCTGAATGACTCATGTCATAAAACATGGGAAAGGACATTTTGAAGAGAATTACAGGATCTGCTGCATCCGAACCAACATATATATGTGTTTTCCATAAAGATCGCTTCATTATTTCAGGAGAAATACGCCAAAATGTTTGAAATACTCCGTCTCTCTCTCAGTATAAAGAAACTTGTTGAATTGATCCTTTAAAATCCAAGGTGCAGTTTCCAGTTTTCCTGATAGGGGGCAGTAATCAGCCACCAAAATGTCCCACGGCCCACAGACTCAAGAGGAAGGATGAGTTCTGCACCAACAAGAACTTACACAACTTAAGGAATTCTTCATCCTCGTCGCTTTTATAACTGCAGCTGTTTGAAAGCGAGAATCAACATTTAGATGATCGTCACGTGCAAGAAGAACCGAGATAGAACTCTGCAACGTCACCGAGGGTCAGAGGTCGTGTGAGTGACAGAGACCGAGGGGCGAGCATCTTCAGACAGACGCTGAAGTGAACGTTCCTCAGACTGTCCTGGTGCCTGCTTCTCCACCGGCTCTGCGTCCTGGTTTCAGATCATCAGATTCAGAAGGAGGCTCCATCCAGGCCCCTGGTCTCTGTGGACGGAGCCGAGG
>NC_083644.1:2599090-2684090 GCF_963576545.1 Limanda limanda
CCATAACTGTGGTAAAATGGGCATAATATGTCTCCTTTAACACACAGGCAACATGTGTTCACATCTCCCAACGTTAAACTCTGGTTCAGTCTATCGGTCCAATAAGCTTTTACATTAAGTTCAGTATGAAATTAACCAATATAATCATTACACATGAGGTTAATCATGAGTTAGCTCTGTAGATTATAATTGACGAGGACCTCTCCACTCTTTTAAGTCTTCAGGCTGGATATTATCTCCCAGAAGCTAAACATAACCACGATGGTTCTGCATCTGATCTGAAGGTTAAATCTCACATGATCCTTCTCATCTCAGCTGATGCTCACTGTACCTTCATTAGGTTTGTCTGGACCTCGCCATCAAAGAACACAGAATGTCAGAGAACACTTAAGTGCAGCGTGATTTGTTATTTCGTTTAGATTTTCCCTTTCAATCGTAGAAGTCGTCTGGTGTGACCGGGTCAGAGGTCAACACAACAGTCCAGAATTAGACCCGTGATTAGGTTAACGCCGGGTCCACGAGGGGAAGAGCCAATTTAAATCAGGCTTCTATCCCAAATTTAGCTTTACTAAGTTTAGAATGTAAGTTATTAAATTATCAGGATAATTCACAAACCCCCCCTTTCCGATGCTAAGTTAGGATGTCTGGAGAAGAAATAGCTCCTCCGGGTTTCTCCGAGCTCATTTCTCCTGCTAACTTAATAACCTCGGCCTGTGGGACGAGCCCCGGGCAGGATTCACATGAGAGGGAACAAGGCGTACAGGGTACAGGCGTGAGTGTGTCCTGATTCTGCCGTCAGCTGCTCGGCGGTGTTAAGTGTTCCGAGGTCTGCCGGGATAATCACCAGATGTGTTCCTGAAACGGCTAATTTCTCCCACGAAGTCGTACTCACGACGAGCGGATGGGAGCTCGTCTCCTCTCGACCTGGAACAGATAATTGTGTCAGACGGGACCGAAGGAGTCTCACGCTCGTCTCCGGGCGGCTGCTCACGAGAGGATCTTCAACTGCAGATTGAATTTTTAAAAAAACGTGGGAGACCACAGACATCACGACAGATTTCACCTGATTTTATTCACACAGTGGACGATTCAGCCAGAACGTCACACCACACAACTTCTGTTTGTAGGAAACGATTTGACAGCGACGACTTCAGACACTTGAAATCTATGAAAATCGCGATATCTTCTTTTTCTTCTTCATTTTTTCTTCATGGCAGTTGGTGAACGTTTAGGTGCATAAGCGCCACTTTCTGAACACTGGCACAACATCTGCTTGGTGACTCTCTCACTATTGCAGGTTTCTGTCGGAGCCGAGTCGTGATCCGAGAGGCTCCGACCCAATCGGAAGCATTACGATTATTTTGTAAACCCCCCCCCCCACTTCAGGATTATTGGGCTGAACATCCCTCCTGATGTCGGAAGAAGAAAATCGGGAATACGATCGGCCCGAGTCCAGCCAGCGTCAGCCGCTCTGTCTCCACGCCGCCGGCCCGGCCCTCCTCCTCCAGACTCCCTGACTGTGTTTGTGCGTGTGTGTTTTTTTGTGTGTGTGCGTGTGTGTGTTTGCTATGATGTCATGCTGCAGCAGGGGTGTGTTCGGGGGTGTGTTGGGGGTGTGTTTGGGGTGGAAGGCGCCGGGGCAGTATAACAATGATGGCTGAACCCTTGACCTTCTGGTCGTGACCTTCCAGCACGGAGTCACCAGCCGGGGGAAGCCTCCTCACAGCAGCCCCCCCCCCTCCTTCACTAGCCCACTCTTAGCATTAGCATGAGCTAATGACTCGGGTCCGGACCTGGAGACCCGGAGGTGGAAGGAAGACGCTCCTCTTCCTGCACGCCGCTCCCAGCTGACTGCTCGTCTGTGGCCAAAAACAAAACTGAGATCGAAAAACAGAAAAACACAAGTAACCTGATGCACGTTCACGCACTTCAGCTCCAACACTCACTCAACAACAAATACAGGAACACATGCATGAGCACACAGTCCCATCCAGGTCCAGTTACCTCCAACATAAACATCTCCACCCAAAGAAAGCAACACGCCCTCTCGGGGACACATTCCTGTATCCTGAGCCCGGCCACTGATAAGCGTCCTGTGTGACCGGGACACATGGGCCGAGGTTGGGCTAATTCAGCACCTGGGAACCCCCCCCCCCCCCTACCCCCCCGCTCTCTTCCTCCACCCCTGTCCAACTCCTTCTTTGGGAACAAACCCAGCCTTGTGCAACTCTCAACAATGTCAGTGACACTCACTGCCACTAATTGTTAGCTCACAATGCTTCCTGGTATTGTGTTCAACAATGCCCACTCTGTATAGAGAGTCTAACCTACTTGTATTGTCGCTAATTGGTTTCTTGAGAGGAGGAGAAAATGGGGAGAGAAAGGGAGAGAGGAGATGTTGGTAATGGACTGCAGTTTCATTGGAGTCGCCAGTAAATAGAGTTCACAAAAGGCTTTGTGGGGTCGAGGGCCGGGGGTCAGAGGTGAAAAAGAAGAGGTGCACCTGCACTCTCTCCACGGGACGACAATGAGCTTATTCAGCTGCTCGGCCCAGCAGGATGACAGAGGGAGAGAGGGAGAGAGGAGAGAGAGAGAGAGAGAGAGAGAGAGAGAGAGAGAGAGAGAGAGAGAGAGAGAGAGAGAGAGACTTAAACACTGAGAGGGAGAAATAAAAGAGGCGCTGAGGGAGGGATGGGGGGTGTATCTTCTCATCTTAAATGTTTAGATGCTTTGTAAAGACACAGGAGACGAGAGGGAGAGAAACGGGAGAAAGAAAGAAAGGAAGATTTGATAAAAATCTTGGGAAGTTGGAAATGGGAACAGTGGAAAAGGGGAGATGGGCAGAAGAGGAGCGTGGAGGAGAAAGAGATGGATGTAAATGGACAGAAATGATGTGTGAAAAGGGAAACATGAGAATTTTAGTTGAATAAAAAAGTAGGAGTGGGAGAAGGAAGAAGAACAAAGAAGAAGAAGAATAGAAACATGGGAAGGAGATATTAAGATAGTAGACGAGTGGAGAAGAGACGACAGGTGAGGAGAAGAGTGGAGGAGAGGAGACAGGGGAAGGGAGGATGAAGGTAAAGAGGGAAGAGGATGGAGATAGCAAATGGTGGTAATAAAGAAAGGAAGTGAAGTAGACGGAAACGACCCATTTACACACAAGTGTTTCAAGAGCTGAGCTGAAGGTGAATCTGTCGTCATTAATATGATTCAGTATTAAATCACAGTTGCTATGGTTACGTCCTGCGTCCTCACCACTCTGGAGTTTTGGAAAAACTGCAGAACTTTACTTTACTTTGAAAGCTCCAGGCTCCTTCAGACAAGACCTCCAGGTCAAATCTGAAGAATCGGAGTTTCCAAAAGTGAAGACAAAATGTCTCTATCACCCCCTAGTGGCCGGCTGCACGACCAACAGCTGCACTGGGATTAAACATGGGCCAAAATAAAGAAGTCGAAGTAAACAATTGTTTTATGTATTTCTTATCAGACTGAGGGGAAGTGGAAACACGTCATTCATCTATATTTAAAGTCTAAGTACAAAGCTACAACTCTTATGAGATGGTTTTCTTTTGAAAAGGACGATGGAGCAGTTTGGACGTAGCCAGTGGTGGGAAGTAACAAAGTAGAAATACTTTGTTACTGTACTTAAGTAGATTTTTCACATATCTGTACTTTACTTGAGTATTTATTTTCCTGACGACTTTTTACTTTTACTCGTTACATTTGAACAAAAATATGTTCATTTCTACTTCTTACATTCTCAAACTGGCTCGTTACTTGAGCGTCAAAGGTTGACGCAGCACGCCTCTACGCACAGCGCACCTCCCTCTCTCTCTCTCTCTCTCTCTCTCTCGCGCTCTCTCTCTCTTTCTCTCATCTAGCGTTCAAAATTTGTAAAATTATACATTATATACATTATATTCATATCGTTGTTATAATTTTTCAGTCAGTTGAGATAAATCTTGAGGAGAAACATTTTGGGTTGTTTTGTGTCTGTATAGGACCACTATAAAAAGCACTTTGCATTTTTAATTTTGGTACTTGTACTTTTACTTTTGATACTTAAGTACATTTCAACACCAGATACTTTTGATACTTAAGTACTTTTAATATGAGCTACTTTAAGACTTGTACTCAAGTCATTTTCTGACGGATGACTTTCACTTTTACCGAAGTAACTTTCAGGTAAGATATCTGTACTTTCACTCAAGTATGGCTTTCAAGTACTTTATACACCTCTGGACGTAGCCTCACTCTTCGTGCTGTATCGTTATCCTGCACTGACCCCACTGTACATGTGCACATTCAGCCACATATTTGTGTTTGTGAGTTAAGTGCCGGGACCATTAATCTATCAGTGTGAAGCAGTCTAGCCACATTATGTCGCTTTAATCACAAAGATATAAACCACAACCGGATTAAGATAAATAGACTTGTGTGTTTCCAGAGAGAAATCCTGGACGAGCGAGAGCAGCATTCCTCTCAGAGCCAATTCCTCAACAACACAAACACACAAGTTTGGAAACGTATCTGATCCAATGGCCCTGACACCAACAAGTGGTTGCTACAGTCATGGATCCACAAGCAGCAGTGAAGGCTAACGGTTGCTAACACTTGCCCGTCGGGACACCTTTCACTTTTATACTCGTGCTTGAGACACAAGAGGCTCTGGGTCGTCTTTAGTGTCGGGAAAAAAACACAACAGTGCTGGAAAAAGGTTGAGAAAGACACAGAAGAACAGTTTGGTTTCCAGCTTGTTGCCTCCAGGAGCTGATGTATCTGACAAACCAGAGACAGGGTTTGTTTCCACCATGTTTTGCAAGAATCACTCATCTTTAACAACCCAGAATCTATATTCTCTTACAGTTCCACCTCGTTGTCGGGAGAGGAAAAGAAATTCCTGGACTGGATTTTCAAAGCTGGTGTTTCTCGTAGGGTCACTCGATATTTATCTTCAGGTTTTAGTATGGATATATAGTTGTGAGGAGACTGTATCAGATATGGAGCTAAATCGTTCATCTGGATGGAGATCGTTTAAAAGGAAATCTGTGAGTCGGCATAACTGAAAATTGGAAAGTTAATAATCATATAGCTGCTAAAGAGTCAGATTTCTCCCTCAGGAGCTGGTGGAAATCAAACCGAGGGTAAAAGACGATGAATATTTAACTTGTGTAAGTGTTTAGTTGAATGTTGGCATTCCACTAGTGTGAAAGGAAAGCAAAATGGCCCAAAATCTCCAACATGAAGAAGAATCACAACCTTCCTCTCGCAAGACTCAGAAACCGTGTCAGTCCTGAGTCTGAAGACGTCCCGGTTGTGACCTGAATCCGATCCAGAAACCTCCCCCCCCCCACAGAGTTCAACACAGTCCACTACCTGGAACCTTATAAGGAAACGGAGCCGCTCACCCTGTGTTTTCACTGCATCTCAGAAGGTTCCTTTGTTGAATAAAAAAAACAAGTTCACGATGACTGGGCTAATTTGGTGTTTTCCACCTGATGTGTGTGAACCTCAAGGGGACCAACAACAGAGCAATATCTATCATGGACCTGTTGCATGCTGGGACATGTTATTAATATCTGGTTGTTGTTTTTTCAGCAAGATTCCTCTGCCACTCATTTCTCTCTTGTTTTCTTAATCCATTTTTGGTATCTCCTCTTGTTCCCTGGCCTAGTTTCTGTTCCTCGCTCTGCACTCACTTTTTAAAAAAACAACAGATAACTCTCCCTCTGTCTTTCCCCTTTAATTTCACACAGACATACACAACCATAAACACACACACACACACACTCACACACAGGGAGACACACTCCTGTGCGTGCTATATATTTTGCCTTGAAGTCCCAAGGCCATGTTTTTGTTTCCGTTGTAAATGTAACAGGGTAAAAGCAGCCGCTGCTGACGGAGGAGTCCAGGCACCGAGACTCTCCCAGAATGTGAAGCCTGCAGTTCTGCATGGCTACATTCACTGGCTGGGGGGGGGGGGGGGGTGCATGTTACCGTGTGCGTCTCTATACACCCATGTGTGTGTTTGTCCACATGCATAAACAGTGCAGTATTTGTGCCGAGGAGATTAACACACATTCACATTGATGAAGTAACAACGATGTGAGAAATCTACCTTTTATTTTAAGTTGAATGCAGATTCAAGCAGGTTTTCACTTATAGATCCAGATCTGGAGGCAACAGAAGCTGATTCAAATTAAAACTACATGTGAGGAATATTAAGAAAGATCCTATTTACACTGTGACTGCAACAGCCTGATGATTGAACAGATTGTAAATGGTAAAAACGAGCTGCACATAAAATGTTGTGATCAATCTTCACTGTAAACATCGATCTTTAACACTTGTTTTCCTTGTTTTCACGTATGAACTTTGAACAATGTCCAGAGAATCAGGTGAGGATTCCATCCAGAGTCGCTCTTTCACACGTGCTGCAGAACAAACCGCAGTTTGTCCGTGTGAGACGTGTTCTCGCCTACTGTCAATGTTCCATTTGGCTGAGGTGGAGGAGTGGCGCCCGGGCCGAGCGCAGGAAGCAGGATTCAAACGTCACAAACACGCCCACTCGCTCGCTGAGAATCCTCCGGGACAATGAGCGGCTCTATTCACACACAAGGTCGATCAGACATTACTTAAAAACTCAGCGTTTACACTCACACGTGGATCTGCCAGGTGTAACGATAGCTTATAGGGTCGCAGTGCGTGGGTGGAAGTAGTTCCGGGTCAACTCGATGAGCCTGTTCAGGGCATATTCATCTAGTGTTGCAATGGTGCTTCAATTACAACGTCCTTATCAGAAGGACGGCACGTGGTATTCGTTGAAATGTTGAACTGGACATCCAGCTTCTTGATTGATTCCTCCTCTGACTCCTCGGGCTGGTCGGACTGGAAATAGCCCCGAGGATGAGCCACTGTGACGCATAGATCGTTACAGATATAAATCAAGATGTGAGTTACGGATCCTGGAGTTTGGAGACGGCTCAAACATCCGAAACACTTCTAACAACCCCGAGAGAGGAATCTCCGTCTCTGGAAAGTTACGGCCAGTGATTTTATCTCTGGTCGAAGCGACGGCAGAAAACACAACAACAACACGTCAAGGTCGACTTCCTGGAATGTGAGCTCACGTCTGTGTTTCTGCCCGAAAAAGTGTTGTTTGGTTTCTGAGCCGTCTGCTCCAGGACCCCTGCTGTGCCCGAGCAGTTACCTTGGTGCATTTAGCTCAGAGGTTGAGCTTTTTGACGCAGAGCTGATGCTGTTCTGACTTCAGCCTTTTCACCGCTGCAGGAAAACATGTAATTTGGAGGCGACCGAACGGCCGAACGGCTCGGGCAAATTCCACATGGGCACACATGCCCTCAAGCAGCAAGTTGGGTTTAACTACTGGAAATCCTGATCACAGACTGAATATAAAGATAGATGACATGACAGCCCCTGGAAACTGAAGCCAAATCATGTATGGTGCCCTCTAGTGGCTGGCAGAAAATATAGGTCGTAAACCCAGGCTGCTTCCATGTTAGTAGATGGGACAGGGAGCAAACTATAAAAAATCAAAGTACATGTTGAACATAACTTCTCTCAAAGATAGTGTTCATGTAATTAATTAGTTAATTCGTTATTTGATGATGAGACTGGGATAGGTCGAGCTCGCCTTCACGACCACAACAAAATAGCAAATCCATAGAAGGAAGTGAATATGTGATATGGAACTTTATTTATCACTGTCTTTATCATTGTCAGGACTAATGTAAGAGTGTGAAGTATTTGGTGAAGCTTGATTGGATTACATGGAACTTTTGGGCCTTGGTGGAGCGAGAGTCTCATTTTAACTTTAAGTTATATTTATTTTGCTCGCTGTCTTTTATTTATTCGTCTTTCTTTGGGCTGTTTTAAAAAGTGCAACACAAATACAGTTATAATCATTAATCTTATTATTAAGGTGTTTTTTAAAAGGCCCTAGCAAATCCAATTTGTCATTATGGGGCATATTATCTCAAACTATACCACAAACGTCTGACGGTATAGGAGTGAACGACACAAATCCGTTTCCCACTCGTGTCGCACAACAGACGTTTTTATGCTAATGAGCTATGCTAGCTGCCAATGCCTTGCTGGAGGGAACTAAACCCTACGACCAGCTGAACGCCACCACGTCGTGAGGATGCTGTGAATCAGAAGTGAGGCTCTGACGGACGGATACAGTGCAGTGAACAGAGGAAGGACGCCGAGGAAAGGAGTGAGCCGAGGAAAAGGGCAAATTGAAAAGAAGGGGGGATGGGGCAAGTGAGTGCAGAGAGCAATAAAGGGGGAATGGGTGAGGGGTCGGTGGTGTGCGTTGGTTGTGAGAGCGCCAGTGCACGAGATAGCGAAAAAAAGTGAGTGAGTGGAAAAGAGAGGGAGGGAGGGAGAGGTGTTTAAATAGCCTACGTGGAACACCAAATCCCCTCAGCTGCACAAATCAGCTGACTGACTGCCACTTGCCAAGGGGGGGGGGTGGGGAGGGGGTGGGGGTGGGGGTGGGCAGGGCTTATAACTCTCTGCACTGACACATTCACACCGAGCAGAAGAGACCTGAGGAGGGAAGCTTTCTGTCGGCCCTGGAGAACTCGGCCCTGTCTAAACATTAACCTCAAGGGGAGGAGGAGGAGGAGGAGGAGGAGGAGGAGGAGGAGGAGGAGGAGGAGGAGGAGGAGGAGGAGGAAGAGGAGAAGGAGGCGAAGAGAGTTATGCCCTAATGTCATCATTCCCCATTGTTATCAAGCACTTTTCTTATATCTAATCTGTCTGTGCAGCTGACTCATTTCAGTTCTTCCAAATAACTTCTGTCTTTCAACACACAGAAACAAGTTTTAAGAGGTCAGACACAAGCTGCTCTCAGACATGGACTGAACTCTGGACATGATCCTGCGTTATGTTCAAAGTGTTGATGTTGTGTCCACCACGTGAAGTACGTGAAACTGGAAGAATACAAAAATAAGATTCACGCACGTAGAGGTTGTGAACTCAAAGAGACGAGATTTGGACTTTTGGCGATGAGGGCTGACGCTGATATTCAGAAACCAGTTGCAGGTTTTAACTAGAGACTCTGCAGCTTCCATATCTCACCTGAGTGTTCCACACATTGTCCTTATGATCACATCGAACCCAGACAAGTGTTTACAGGTTGTTTTGACAAATTAGGGCCTTTGTCACCAGATTTATTGACTTTTAAAACCCTTTTTAAAACTTCCTTGCCAATTACAATCCAGCACTTAATGGTGGAATCTGCTCAGCCACTGGTTCATGATGAGTTCGGAGTGCAAAAGGTTGATTGACTCAGCATCTTGTGCCCTGTGCATCTAGACCCATCTCTAGAGCATTATCTTTCTGTTACACTAGAGGTCCGGCTGAATTGTACTTGTGTGATATAGGCATCATCTACCAGATGAGCAGCTAGCAGTGATTTTAAAGCAGTGTTTTGAGCCGGGTTGGACAGTCCAGACTTGTTGGAGGCAGAGAGCAGAGACGACAGCATCTGGATCCCAGGGGACACTTTACAGCCGGTTGCTCTGCGGGCCCGGTGGTTTCTGTAAGTGTCCCCGAGGGGGGGGGGGGGGGGTGGGGGGGAGTGATCCTCCCGTCCGCCGAGCGCTGCCGGGTCTCGTGGTCGCAGCTCGGAAAGCCACAGAGCGATGATGCAGCTGGTCGGATTGCTCTGCTGCCTCGGGGGGGAAGGAGGAGGACTCTAGAAGCCTCTAGGGGCAAGAAGATGGGCGAGGAGGAGAACACTTGAAAGGAGAAGGGCTATATTCTCTCTCTCTCTCTCTCTCTCTCTCTCTCTCTCTCTCTCTCTCTCTCTCCTGAAGTCCAGCCGGTTTCCTGCTTTCCTAGACTAATGCAGAGTTTACGAGGCCGGCGGAGGGCCATGCTTTATAAATGGCATTGTCCGAACCCCCGAGCTCGGCCACTCTCTCTCTCTCTCTCTTCTCCCGTCTGCAGCCGTGGTTCATGGGACTGGTGTACGAGCAGTGAACGGTACGTGCACGCCCGACTCTGTGGACTGTGATTTAGAAAGGCTGCTTCAGAGTATCACAGGGAATCGGTTGCGGTGGACCTTTCAGATTTCTCGGCTGTTTCGGATTCCTCCCATATTAACCTCCCCCCCTTTCTCACATTTCTCCACTCGGTGGAACCGTCACACTCTCTCCCCCCCCCGTCCGCTCTTTGGCTTGCCGGCAAATTGTCACCCCCCCCCCCATTCCTGAAACGCTGCCTCGAAAACCCTTCGCAGAACGGGAAGGTTATTCCGCGAAGGAGATGATAAATCTTCAGGCGACCTTGAGTCTCGTCTTACTCAGAGCAGTGGACTTCTGATCCGGCCATCACTCAGCTCTCGCCCCTTCCCTCCTTCTCTCTCTCTCTCTCTCTCTCTCTCTGGTGCTTCTCTTCTGTGTTGGGTGACTAACATCTTGGAGGATGAGGGTGGAAAACCAGAGTAACTGTCCTTAATGAATGCCAGAGACGGTATGTCACAAGTCTGTGATTCATACGCTGTGTTATCTCAAAGGCTCTGTTCACCATAACACCAATCCCAAACATGATGAAGGAAAATTCAATCCACTGCGCCGCCCAAACGGCTACCGACAGCTGCCGGCTTCTCTTAAGGTGGAACGTGTTCTCGTGAGTTGCTCCGTGCACCAGCCGACGGTGTGACTCCATCAATACACCTTAAATTCTGACCATTCCATTTGTTTTTAATTGGACCACACGCGTGACGGACGCTTAAGTGACGATCGGATCTTCAGGCGTATGAATTTCAACCGAAATATGTAAAACTACAAATATTCAATTTGATTATTCGGAGAGAAAAGTGTGTTCACCCGCACGCTCTCCACAGGGAGGGTCCAGATGAACGGCTGCGTCACTGCTCAGCCGATCTCAACTTGCTCAAAACTCTTAGTCTTATAAGTCATATACAATATACCACATGGGCCAACTGCATCGTGAATATCTATTATCTATACAGCTTGTCCTCAGGGAGTCGCCGACGGGATCTGGTGCCAATCCCATCCGACAGGGGACGAGAGCCGGGTGCACATCTAACATATATAGAAAAACAACCTTTCACACCTCCAGACAATTCAGAACCTGCAGCTAAGCTGCAGGTCTTTGAACCGTGGAAGGAAACCGGAGTGGCCACAGAAAACAAGAGAACTTTCAAACTCTCCACAAAGAAGCGCTCGCTGGTTTTTCAAGTTCGAAACGAAAACGTTCTTGCGCTGAGGTGACAAATCAAACCCGTAAAACCACTGTGACGACCACATTGTGTTCAAAGATACAAGTTTAAGTGCACTGCAGCATAACTCGGCCAAAATGGACGTCATTAGCCACTTAGCTCTAATGCTAGCACCTTTGCTTTGGCTGTTTGGGTCCAGGGGTCAATTTGAGCTTCGGGATCTTAAGACTGGACAACAGGAAAATCATGTTGACCATTTTCTCTGGTGTTTTCTAACGGACGTCTGAGTTTTAAGAGGTTTTCTCACATCTACACTTTAACCCCACAGTTCCACTTCTGCACTCTTGTCCAGCGAGTGTGACACACACCACAAACGACAGTCCAGACATTCTCTCACCGGAGAACATTGAAGAGCATGCAGGCACGCGGCGTGCTCGTGGAACGAATCAGAGGAACGCACATTCATCTTCACACACTTTACAGAATCAAAGCAGACGGAGGAGGACATCCGAGGTGAGTGTCCCGTGGTCCCTGAACAACACAACATAAAACAACTCTTTGATTACATTCCTCCGTGACCGCTCATGTCCCGCTCTGCATTCCGCTCGCCGCCACCAACGAGTGTTCCTCGCACGGCCGCTCGGCTTCCATGACGCAGGGCGGCTCTGGACGCCGAGCCTGCGGGGGGGGTGACTCACACGTGATGCATGCGTTTGATGTCTCCAGACCTCCCAACATTTTATGTCCCACCTGCCACAGAATAAAGACATGAAAAGACATGTAACAGGGAGTGACTGCATGTCTGGCTAACGTGTGTTTAATGATCCGTGCGTTACTGTACACTGAGGCTAAGAGGGGTCAAGCCTTTGATGGCTACCGCTCTGCCTCATGGACGAGCTCTGGGGAATCGAACAGCTCAGTCTGTCCTCACGCTGGAGCCTCATCCACAGCAAGTGTCCAAAATATGATTTCTGTCCATTTTCAGGTTCTACCAGAACATATAAAACCATCTTAACGCCTCCTTATACTTCAGCGTAGGCACGAATCTCTCACCCTAGCCTGATGTGCAGAGGTGTCAAAAGTATTCACATTCATTACTCAAGTAGAAGTATAGATACTAGGGTTTAAAAATACTTTTGTAGAAGTGGAAGTATCAACTCAAGCTTTTTACTTAAGTAAAAGTGGAAAAGTACTGGTTTCAAAACTACTTAAAGTATAAAAGTAAAAGTAATGTAAGGGGAAAAAAATTTCCATTAAGGACAAACTCTTAAGCCGCGTCTCAGGGGCCTATAGTGCACTACCCCCCCTCCTCCAAAAAACACATTTTTCTAAAGGCCATTATGACTATAATGTTATATTAAAATGTTATGTTGAAAAATGTGGGATGCACTAGGCTACCCGTTTCAGCTGCATATATGCCCATTGAAAATTATAACATTTTATTACAATGCAAATACATATATTGTTGGAAGAGACCTTTGGACTCAACACTACCAATAATCAAACATGACTATCTAGAGGAAGTAAAAGTCGTAACAAGGTCGTGTTGCCTTTTTTTGTGTGTTTTTGAACGATGACAAACCGGAATGAAAACAAGCCAAAATTAAATAGGAGTAACGAGGCTATTTTTAAATGTAAGGAGTAGAAAGTACAGATATTTGCGTGAAAATGTAAGAAGTAGAAGTAAAAAGTTGTCTGAAAAATAAATATTCCAGTAAAGTATAGATACCCAACAAAGTATTTTTACTTTGTTACTTGACACCTCTGCTGATGTGCACCTGCCTAGAAACCGAACTACAAGTTGCAGCAACACAAACCTCAACAATTGTGATTGAGAACATCTCTTGTTCCCCAGTTGGTTGCTCAGCTACAGAATATACGACGAGGTGGAACTGACAGTAAATTAGCGACGCTTTCCATTCACCGCTGATAGTCAAGGAGTCGTGAGTGATAAGAACTAATCAGCAAGATAATTCAGGAGATTGTTTCCAAACGTCTCCGTTTCTTTCTGCCGTGCGAGAAATGCTTCCCTGGAGTTTCTAACTGAAATGGAACCAGCAGTGTTTCAGAACTTCTCTGATGTAGGTGATCGAAATCTGCAGAGACGTGAGGATGCCAGGCGTAACCGTAGCAACAATAAAACTCTTTAAAACTGAAATAAATTATTGTGGAAGTAGCATGGGAGAACTGGAGTCTTTAAGTGGACAATGCATGAGCAGATATGAACTCGAATCAGTTGGTTGTTTGTTTTCTAGATTTATAAATACACCAATATTTGCGTATTTTGAAAAAAGAGATTTAGACGAGACCACCATGATGTTTAAATCGAATGTTCTCAAAAGCTACTGGTTTCCATTAATGTTCTTCAGATCCACTTTCTTGTTGCTTCTATCTTTCTTCTTTCTGGCCAAAACATTAAGATGTTAAAAGAATATCCTGTTTAAAATTATGGTTTGTATAAATCAATGTGTTTTCAGACTTTGAATTGAGTTTTTCTCTCTGGTTCCACCCTGGTGACACACACATTGGTTTTCATTCAAATTCTTCTCTCCTTGGGTTTTCCTTCATCTTCTTTGTTTCTGTTTTGATTCATGAAAAATTATGATGCTGGGTAGAGTCTCAGAAAGATATTTGGATTTAAAGAGACCATCATGGTTAAATGTATGGTTAGATGAATGAATGCTGTCGTCTCTGAATCCCCCTTCTTCCTCCCTCTTCTGTATGTAGTGTCTGTGTTTATTTATCGTCTAAAAAATGTAAATTCCTGAGAGAATAAAGGTCAAATACATGAAATTATCAAATGAATACAACACTTAATATTGAGGTATATTATTTAAGATGCATTGTGTCAGAAGAAACGTGATTTTACATTTCAGGGAGCAGAATAAGGGGATAAAGTACGTGTCTGTTTCTGTTCTTCTCAATCAACCTACCAGATGATTTGACCATAATGAATTTCTTTTTAACCCTTTGACTGCGGCTCAGGAGGCAGGACCTCAGCGCAGCTGCGGCTTGAACAATTGGTCGTGGCCGGGTGATTGACAGACGGCACGGCTGAGCTACGATTGGTCGCTGAAACCTCCTGATCTGTCTCCACCAGTCCTCGCCGGTCAGGTGACTGTGACACGCTGCAAAATCAATCTTATCAATCTGTCCCCACAATCGACACGAGCGCCACTAATGCAGAGCTGAGTTTTATCAATGCAATAAATTCTTTCCTCTTTTCCTCCTTCTAGAATCAAAGTGTGATTCCACCTCCTCTGGCTGGTTTGTGGTTTGTGCAGATTAGATTTATCATGAAGCAGTTTAGGGATCAAACGGGTTCGGAGCCGTCTCTGGTTCTTTTTAACTCTTGGCCTCAGAAACAGTAAATCTCCGTGAGCATTACTGGAGAGATATGATCATTACCGGGCGCCACGCCGTGGTGCAGATTGTGCGTGAGACGTCACCTTCGATCGGAGTCACAGGCCGAGTTTCCTCCTCACTTGTTCTTTTTTTGTCAGGGAAATTAAACCCACAGTAACACAAAAGTGCCTCATAAACAACGTTGTTATGACAAAGAGAGGATAACACAATGACCTCACCATGTGTTTCAGGGTGTTTGTGTATGTAATGTGAATTTACGTGTGCGTCTGTGTGTGTGTGTGTGTGTGTGTCTTTCATCACATGATAAAAGTGTTTTATCACATTTGGTCCGACCTGGTTTTAACGTCCTTTCTTCTGCTGCTCTGACGTACACACGGATCATGTAACGTCAGGATCAAATAATAAAGACTCATTACTTTTATACAGGAACATATTTGACGCAACACTGAAGTATTTTCATATCACTTTCTTGAAGGGTTCTTGGATGCGTTTGCACTTTTAGGTTTTATAGGTTGGATCCGCTCAAAGGAGGAGGATTCGTTCTGTAACCTCGTTTAACCCCGAGATGGACGAGATGACAGCTGCTCAAAAGTGAAGCTGAATTATCTAGCTCGCCCCCTGTTGGCTGACTGCAGTATAGGTCATAAATGTCGATGTTAGTGGATGGGATTCAAATAAAGGGGTCAAGTATGTTTTTAATAAGTTCGCTCTTAATTGCTTCATCATCAAATGGAGCGATTTAACAAATGCAGGGAGGTGAGTTGATCCAAAGCAGAAGTAGAAGTCGCCCTACAGATGATTTTGTGTATCTTGGTATAACAGCAATACTGGTCGAGTTAAGTATGTAAAATGTTATCAGCAAATACTACAAAAATAAGACCTCAAACAAAAGGACCTCAAAGGAAGAGCGCTGACAAAAGTAAATATGTTTAAATAATTTATACGTTCTTTGCCTTTACATCCACATTTACAACCCACACAAAAAGCCCTTTTGAAAGGACAAACACAAACTTCTGTTTCAATCTCATCAATTCAACAAAGTGTTTGATAGAAACGTTCTCAGCTGATTCTTGAACCGTTCAGCTCAGTGTTCGCTTTGCACTGTTTCTTCAGCCCATTGTGGGTTTTTGTTTGTGGAAAAAGTGACAAGTCAGTGGAAAAAAAAAAAATTAGAAACCGCACAAAATGAGTGATTCAGCTCATCAGACACCTCAGCAACAACATCATCAGTCAAACATCCAGTGGTGGAGGCCGACCGCAGCCGGCGGTGACAGCTTCTCCTCGAAGAATCTGTCCAGACGAGCAGTTCGGCTCCGTATCAGAAATCATCTCCGTCCATAGGAACGCGTCTGAACATGCACATCACTGGGATGTGACTGCAGACTGCAGATCACTCAATGAGAGCTCTCCTCCTACAGGCAGCCAGTCATAACTTTATACAGTTTACACTTAAACAGAACAGTAGCTGCTTGGATTCACCGCTAAAAGCTGATGTTAATCCAGAAAGCTGTCACGTGAGAGGAACCTAATCAGGAAGTGAACGTGGGTGACAGCATCATCATCAAAAACCTGTTTCTGTCCGTCTAGACCAGGGGTTTTCAACTGGTTTTTGTCCCAGGGACCAAGATTCTGACTAGAAAGTAATCCGCGGCCCACTGATGTGCCTACATGTATGTGTGTGTGTGTGCATGTGGATAGAAGGAAATTTTAACATTTGATTTTCCATGTTGGTTTTATTTAAAAACCTCAAACAAATCTCGAAAAATCTGCGTTTAAAACAACAAAAACAGTTGATTTTCAGTGCTTAAGAATTGAAAACATAATTAAAATGCAGTTTGTAGTTGAACCGCATCTCAGAACCATATGTACATCAATATATAACATTCATGACTTAAATGTACAGAC
The DNA here is from genome assembly GCF_963576545.1 of Limanda limanda. Taxonomy (NCBI): domain Eukaryota; kingdom Metazoa; phylum Chordata; class Actinopteri; order Pleuronectiformes; family Pleuronectidae; genus Limanda; species Limanda limanda. The sequence goes on from NC_083644.1 coordinate 2,615,583, forward strand.
ATGTAGCTGACATGTTGAACGTTAAAGTAACGGTGATCAATAACAATCAACATAAACTGGGGCTGAAGAGGGAAGATGACAAAGTAATGCAGAATATGTCACAAATTAATTATACAATATCACACAAAAAATTGAGGCCTATCTAAGTTTAACCTCATGATCACCAGCACCTTTACGTTATTTTAGACATATTTTTCTTATTTTAGATATTTTTCACGATATTCAAGAGTAATCTGGAAATGTGTTGAAATATCAACGCGAATTTCGTGGACCCCCTGCAATGCCGTTGCGGACCACCAGGAGGCCGCGGACCCCCGGTTGAAAACCCCTGGTTTAGATTAAAGCAGTTTTCAGACATGAACCCGGGAAAAAATCTGGAACAAGAGGTTCTGGACTTTCTCCGGAACAAAGCAGGAGAATCTCCGAAGCTTTATGACGACGGTTTGGCGCAGCAGGATATAAAACGTAGAAATGTGTTTTTATTTACAGCTCATCACCAAATGCTCTCGATTCTCTTCGTCTTTCCAAATCCAGGTGGTCAGCCTCCATGTGTACGGCTCCTCTTCTTCATTAGGAGATATTTCCATATTTCCATCGTGTGTGAGAAACATCATCAACACGTCCACTCACTCGAGGTTGATCCTCTGGGGACTTTCCTGCTTTATTCTCACGTAGGGTTGCAAAGGGGCGGAAAGTTTCCGGTAAATTTCCGGAAACTTTCCACGGGAATATTAAGCTCGGGAATTTTGGGAATTTTGAAAAAAAAAAACTATGCAAATAAAACGCTGAGCAATAAAAACATCATTCAAAACTCTATTTTAAAGATGTATGGAACGTTGAGTTTCAACCCTCCACTGTGCATTCTTCCATCACATGCACAGATAACTCCCAGCATGCTTCACTCTACAGCAGGGCTATTGAGGCCTGCTGTAGAGTGCAGGACTAGTCAGGTAAGTTTCCATGATATTACTGGGAAAATATATTAGCATGCTGATTGAGGATTGTTCATCTGTTCATCTAGACTATTTCCATTCATTTATCCATCAATTGTTAAATATGTTTACAGACGATTCCAATTGTTTGGCTAACTATTTATATCTCTGGCATTGCATTAGTGTTTTTTTACAATCTTTTTTCTCATCTTATTCTACAGAACAATGCCACGTGCACTCTCTCATGTGTGGAGACATTTCACCTCATCCAATGTAGAAGGAAAGGCTGTGTACATTTGCAAATACTGTACAAAGACCTATGTTAAGAATGACACAACGATGCAGAAGCATATAGTCAAGTGCCCAAAGTTTCCTCAGGGCTCAAATCAGCCTATGACACAACAAAATGTTTATATTTATGTCTGTATATGACAAGGTAAATACAGTTAGTATAAATTACCCACAACATTTCCAGTTTATTCCCATTAATTCCCGTATATTCCCGTTAATTCCCGTTAATTCCCATGGAAAGTTTCCAACTTTGAATATTCCCGGAATTTTGCAACCCTATTCTCACGTGGAACATTAAAGTTTCTACTCAGGGTCAAAACTCTGACTCGGACATTTCACTTTGTCACAATCTCTCTGGATGATTTCAGGAGATTCAAACAGAAAATCTCTGCTTAAGCATCAGGTGTCTAAATAAGAAAAATATGAATTATTTCTCTCTCGACCTGATGCTCGACACTCTGTCTAGTGAGAACACAGCCAAACACACACACATGCACCCGATCCCCATGTGTGATGACGGCCTCCTGGTGTGAACCGCCTCGGCCTCAGAACAAACGTGTACTTTTGCGGCGGCGAGCGGCGCTTTCATCTTGATGAGGCCGTGTTCCGCCTGATTCATTTACTCTAAAATACACGTTGCTGCAGCCGAGAGCAGCGTGTCATTAGAAATCACTTGACGAGAACCCGAGACAGAAACGTCTCAGCACTCCTCTCTCTCTCTCTCTTTCCTCCCTCCTTCTCGTCCACGGGCGGAGGGAGAGAGACACACGGACAAAGGCAAAGAGTGAAGGAGCGAGAGAGGGGGAGGTGGAGGAGGAGGAGGAGTGAGAGGGGTGAGGGGTGTTAAAAAGAAGTGTGAACTCCTGCTCCTTCGTGACCTGTTGGAATCATTGGGTGAGCACTCAGGGTCAGCCGGGACAAAGGGGGGGGGGGGGAGTGTGTTCTTTCTGCGCCCGGCAGGGAACAGCTCATGCTTCACTAACTCCTTGGATCCCTGCGGAGCCAATCTATATGCTCTTTCTTCTCCCCTTGTATCTGATGCTGAAAGTGTGTCAAAGCCAATCGTTACGTTTGTTGCAGATATCATTGAGCTCCGCGGGCGTGTGTGTGTGTGTGTGTGTGTGTGTGTGTGTGTGTGTGTGTGTGTGTGTGTGTGTGTGTGTGTGTGTGTGTGCGCTCCGAGAGGAAACCTCTTATAATGGTTACATTGCAATATTTATATTTTCCTTTATACTATCTTGTAGTATTATTTATATTATGGTCACTTACTTTTAATTATTTTTTCTGTATCATGGTCACTACTGTTGCAATATTACTTATAATACTTTTGTTTTCATAACAATAACACTTACATCACTCCACTTTCTCCCCAGTACCTGCTTTTGCACAGTGTCTGTTTTGCAGGTTGTTTTTGTTTTCTGTATATTTTTACTCTCATTATGTGTAGTTTAGTAGTGTATATATTTTGATCTTTCTTTTTTATTGTTGCTTCGGCACTGTTATTTAAATTCTGTTTTTCTCTTTTTTGCTGTAACAAGTGAATTTCCCCGTTGTGTGGATAAATAAAGAAATCTAATCTAATCTAATCTAATCTAATCTAATCTAATATAATTCTCATGCACCGGCTTCTCAGCGGCATCGAACCCGGACCGCAGAGTGAGAGCGTCTCTGGGAAGAGAAGTGTCTCTGCCCGGCGTGCCGAGCGCCGCATGTCGCTCCCGAGGTCTAATTACGCCGGGTTGGAAAGCGCAGACACCCCCCCCCCCCCCCCCCCCCCATGTCAGAGACAGACTCTATAAATCACACACGGTCATTAGTGGGGGAAAATATGCTTTTTTCTATTCTTCTGAGGCCTTGGCAAAGCAACACAAAGCCACGACAAGTCCAAGCAGTAAAGTATTTATTGTCCCGAGTGTAGAAACGGTTACATCTCCACACAGACAGGAATGGAATCTACGCAAAGCAATTGGCTGTAAACGCTTTTTATTTGAAACCCAGGATATAATTAGAAACTTGTGGCTTTCCAAGAAAGGATATGCATGTGCGTGCATGTGTGTGTGTGTGTCTGTGCATGTGTGTGTGTTTTGTCTTTCTCACACTCACTTTCACTTCTACATTATGTCAAGTAGCTCCCAAATATTTTGTGTCAGAAGTAAGGTTCACATGAGGAATTTCTCAGGCGGTCGTGGCAAAGATACATTAGACTATATGGTCAGGAAATATGAATCTGACATGTACCAGTTGTTCCCAGTGAACAGGAAACCCAGGATCGGAGTGCACAGTGTTCCTGCGTCACCACAGCTTCACGTGCAGGTTATTAAAAATTATAATAAAGATGTTTTAATTCTAAAGACTCACACGACTCTGGAAGGTCTGAAGCACCTGAGCCTCTAATTTCCTTCTGGAATGATCTCAGCCCAGAAAACTACATCTTCTGTGATTATGTTTTAAATATCCATCAATACATTTTCATCAATTTCTCACAATTAACTTACAAAACTGAATTTTATGTCTCAGGATTTCCATTTGTTTCATGTGTCTCCCTCTCAAACGTGATATCTCAGGAACAACTCGAGCATATTTCTTCAGATTTCGTGGAAATTCGCTCGGACTCGAGGACGAACTGATGAAGATTTGGTCGACACAAGTTAAAGATCAATTTGACCTCATTGTTTTGTAATTTACCAGGAATGTACACAGGACTTTTAATTGCATTTTGGCTCAAACATTCACTTCAGCTCAAGAAGGACCTGATTAAAATTTGGTGGGAAAAGGTCAAGGTCACTGTGACCTTCCAAAATATGTGTTTTTGTTTCTTGAATCAGATATTTCCAAAATGAGGTGAGGAAATGTCAACACTTTGCAACCACTGAACATTTGTACATTTGAACATTTGCACTGACTGTTACTTCTTTTAAATACTGTATATCCCGCCTATAGTGTATTCATAATTATATATATTTATATTTTTATCCTGCTCATAGTGTATTCATCATTCTTATATCTTTACGATTCCTGTTAATACTGTAATATCCCATATATATTTCTTACTGTACAGATCTTATTTATTTACATTTTCACTTCAATAAGCACAATACTCTGCACTTTTACTGCCTTTTTTTGCACTTAACTACATTTCGTTGTATAAGTACTTGTACTGTGCAATGACAATAAAGTTGAATCTAATCTAATCTAAAAATAGACAGGGGCGTAGCAACCGGGGGGGCAGGACAGGAAACTGGGGCCCCGAGCGGAGAAAGGGTTGAGCGAGTCGTTAAGAAGCCAAATCAACTTCTCCCACTTTATACGTTTCATGCAACACGAGGACTTTGTTGTGATGTTGTGATGTTGTGATGTTGTGATGTTGTGATGTTGTGATGTTGTGATGTTGTGATGTTGTGATGTTGTGATGACTCGTCCTGCTCCTCCAGACGCCACTGAGCAGGCGGTGGCGTGGAAACTCGACCACTTGGAGACAGAGGGAAGTCGGCCCAGGCGGCCATATTGCTTTCACTCCCGGCATCTTTTAATATTGCTCTCACCCCCCCACCACCACCATCACCACCCACAAATCAGACGATATGATGCTCCCATCCCTCCCCCCTTCCTCCCATCCTTCCCGGCATCCCTCCCCCCCCCCCCCCCCCCCGCCCGACTCCCCCACAGCCTTCCCAGCGCCGGCGGCGGACGGGATGTGACCACGCATGAGCTGCACCAGATTAATCTGACGTTTGATGGGAAGCGTGTTGTTCTCAAGGTCTCGCATGGGGGGGGAGGCAGGGGGGGGGGGGGGTGGATTGAGAAGCTGGAGTGAGATTACATTCTCATTCTTCTCTCCTTTTCCACGGCCGACAGAGGAGCACGGAGTATTTACTTTACCAACCTTTTACAGCCTAGTCCCCCCCCCCCTGACCGCCGAACCATTAATTTCTCCCAACACACACACACACACACACACACACACACACACACACACACACACACACACACACACACACACACACACACACACACACACACACACACACACACACACAAACACACACACACACACACACCCACTCACTCTATTCACTTAAACAATCTGCAGAGCCCAACGTGCCCTTTAAGGAATCACTGATGCGTGGAGCACAGTGTGTGTGAGTGGGAACATACAGTAAACACACACACACACACACACACACACACACACACACAGACAAAAACATACTAAAGAACGATTCTTTAAAATCAAACGAAAAGTTCATAGTTGCTTTAACGGAGGACCAAAGTTAGAGGACGTCAGTTTCAAGGCAAAATACATGTTCCAAGCTATGACTTCGAAATAAGCAAGATTATGTAAAAACGACAGGACAGATTTCCATGAAACATGGAGGATGAATCGGGCCGAGAGAGAAATGATTAAATATTGGCGTGGATCGCTGTGGTCTCACATGTTGCTTCCTCTTTTTCAGCTCGAGATATTTGAATATTTGATATTTGAGAGAGTATCTGGAGTTCAGTGCAGGTCAGTCGATGGGTTCGTGAGTTTTGAATTTCAGTCGTGGCAGAATCAGCCGAGTTAACTGAGCCTGATAAATAAAGTGAACTTGTTACCTGGAGGTCGTGGCAAAGATACATTAGACTATATGGTCAGGAAATATGAATCTGACATGTACCAGTTGTTCCCAGTGAACAGGAAACCCAGGATCTGAGTGCACAGTGTTCCTGCGTCACCACAGCTTCACGTGCAGGTTATTAAAAATGATAATAAAGATGTTTTGATTCTAAAGACTCACACGACTCTGGAAGGGCTGAAGCACCTGAGCCTCTAATTTCCTTCTGGAATGATCTCAGCCCAGAAAACTACATCTTCTGTGATTACGTTTTAAATATCCATCAATAATTTCATCAATTTCTCACAATTAACTTACAAAACCGACTTTTATGTCTCAAGATTTCCATTTGTTTCATGTGTTGTCCCTCTTAAATCTGATATCTCAGGAACAACTCGAGCATCTTTCTTCAGATTTCGTGGAAATTCGCTCGGACTCGAGGACGAACTGATGAAGATTTGGTCGACACAAGTTAAAGATCAATTTGATCCTCATTGTTTTTTAATTTACCTGGAATTTAGTTTTATAGGAGAAAACCTTTCCTGGTTGTTGCCTCTCAGATTGTAAAGTTGCTCTTTTTGAACCATTGCACACTGAGCTGGTTTCATCTGAGGCTTTTGGAACCGGTGAAGTCGCCGCCCATCATTTCAGAGATTAATAAAAAGACAATAATACATAAAAGAATCGATGGATTAATAAAAGAAAACGTTTGCTGCTGCAGCTCTGTTCCAAACCAGTCCGGCTCTGTTCACGCTCTTTACATTATCTTACACCATCGAGCGCCACGGCCACGCCTACATTTTCCTATACAGCCCCTCCACCCCCCCCCCCTATAGGGAGCATCCATTAGAACGCCGCTGGGTGCCGCTCAGAGAAGCTGTTCGCTGAGTGCAGCAGCTCAGACCCGGCTCCACATCCAGACCTCATCAGTCACCCGCTATCCAAACAGTCTGGAGCCGCTCGGCAGCTGGTGCGACGGACACGTTGCCTTTCAGCTCGTTCACACACCTGCTCAGTGTCAGAATCTAACCACAGAGAAACATCCTGGGCTGTTGGCTCGTCCTGCTGCCAGCGAGAGCTCGACTGAAACCTGCTGCTGGATCAGAAAGAAAAGCTCTTCTTTAAGCAGTTCATTTCAAATCTCTGTTTTCCAGTATTGATTCCAGTATTGGAGTATAGTATACTGCCCGAAAAATGCAAGATCAGGCATTGACGAGCACTAATATCTTTGTACTGATCCATTACCACTAGGGCTGGGCAAGTGAACTCGTTTTAATCGAGTTAACTCAAGTGATGAGTTAACTCGATTGTTTATCCGCCAATTATTTTCTTTTTTCCTGTTCTGCAGCAGTCAGCAACAGACTTTCACAAAATAAAAGCCTGACTTTCACAATAAAACAATAAATAATCAAACCTGAGTTAATGCGAGATAAAATAATTAATCGAGTTAACTCATCACTTGAGTTAACTCGAGTAAAACGAGTTAACTTGCCCAGCCCTAATTACCACGTCTTTAAAGTATATTAGTTTCACAGTTTAAGATTAAAATCCAATTTTTCTATTGCTGGAAATCCCTTCTTCTTCACTGCTTCACTGTTCTACAACCCAAGATGGCATCTTCCACACGATCTCATCTTCTCTGCTCTGCTAAAACGAAAAGACAGTTAGAAGCATTGGGCGGTTCTGCTCCATGTCAGTCCGGACTTTGATGGAACAAGCAGATTTTCCAGCTTTCACCAACAGATCTTTACATTTATATCAGATTTTATGATATAAAGTGAGTTTGAAGGCCACAGAAAACATCTCACACGCATAGAGCTCTGCTGAAACCTATGTATCAGTTCATTTCAAATCTCTGTTTTCCAGTATTGGAGTATAGTATACTGCCAAAAAAATGCAAGATCAGGCATTGATGAGTACTAATATCTATGTACTGATCCATTACCACGTCTTTGAAGTTTATTAGTTTCACAGTTTCAGATAAAAATAACAATTTCTATTACTGGAAATCACTTCTTCTTCACTGCTCCAAAACAGCAGTTGCACTTTACCGCCATTGACGTGTTCTGCTTTTATAGAGAAGAAGACTTTTGGATCGTAAAGTGCCGTTTGCAATATCTAGTAAGAAGTAAAGCGTTGACCTGTTGCGTGTGAAGATGTTTAAAGGACGTCATTGTTGTGTATTTCTAGATTCATCGATGTTTGTTATCTTTTCCATATGACAAAGTAGATAATAAGAGACTTTCTGTGTATGTGTTTGTTTTTCAAGGAGTTTAACCTGCAGTAGATAATGAGCCACACATTTCACAGTACACATTATATTAAGTCTATGTGTTATCTTAGTTAAAGTCGAGATTAATGGGATTTCACATGTGGCTAATTTAAACAAATCAGGGTGAAAATCTGTCTTGAACCGTCAATAACTAATAAAAAGTATTTCCTGTTTTTATTTTGGGTGATTTCTTTAATCAAATGGCTTCATCCCGACATCCCACGATTCTTTATTCACAGAATCTTCGAACAGATCTTTTGCTCACAGCTCATGTTCAGATCTCGGGAAGTGACATCCCCACTTGTGACCTGCTGGGTTCCGCTTCAACATCCAACATCGGACGTTTCTACAGGCTCATCGTCTCTTCGCTGGTTTCAGTCTAAAATCCCAGTTCACTTTCTAAAACCTGTTTTCTTGAACCGCTCTCTCCTCAGGCCTGCAGGAAGTCGAATGAGCTGCTCTGCTTCTCCTCATGGAGTCAGCGCTCGTCTCTGTGAGAGTCTCACAGTCTCAATCCTCTTAGGAAGGACTTTGCCTTTGCAGTGAAACCCGCTCTGATCCCGTCCACGCTGCAGGACCCGCTGGCTTTCAGGAAGCAGGAGTACAGCGTCTGAGGCGTCTGTGGCCGGCGAGCAGCAGCGACTCCAGACGTCTGAGCGGCGCTCGCCGGGCGTGTGAGTGTCACGACAGGAAGAGGAAACTGATCCTCTTAGCAGCCTGGAGTTGGCCGGCGCTCAGGAAAGTGTCACTTGAGTTGGTCAACCTGAGAGCGGCCAGGCGAGATTGTCTAGCCTTGTATCTGCTTCCTGGAGCCGCCTCCTCCTCCTCCTCCTCCTCGTCCTGCTCGTCCTCCTCCTCCTCCTCCTCCTCCTCCTCCTTCTCGTCCTCCTCCTCCTCCACCTCCTCCTCCTCCTTCTCCTTCTCCTTCCTCCTCATCCTCCTCCTGACCTAAAGACACTCGACTGTGAGCCTTCCTCCTCCTCCTCCTCCTCATCATCATCCTCCTCCTCCTCCTCCTACTCCTCCTCCACCTCCTCCTCCTCCTCCTCCTCCTCCTCCTCCTCCTCCTCCTCCTCCTCATCATCCTCCTCCTCCACCTCCTCCTCCTCCTCCTCCTCCTGACCTAAAGACACTCGACTGTGAGCCTTCCTCCTCCTCCTCCTCATCATCCTCCTCCTCCTCCTCCTCCTCCTCCTCCTCCTCCTCCTCCTCCTCCTCCTCCTCCTCCTCCTCCTCCTCCTCCTTCTCCTTCCTCCTCCTCCTCCTCCTCCTCCTCCTCCTCCTCCTCCTCATCCTCCTCCTCCTCCTCCTCCTCCTCCTCCTCCTCCTCCTCCTCCTCCTCCTCCTCCTCCTCCTCCTCCTTCTCCTTCCTCCTCCTCCTCCTCCTCCACCTCCTCCTCCTGACCTAAAGACACTCGACTGTGAGCCTTCCTCCTCCTCCTCCTCCTCCTCAGTATGCCGTACCTGGCCTCCGGGCAGGAGTTCAACCCCGAGATGCCACACTGGCTGTTTGACCAATCAGAGCGAGCCTTGGCTGGGCCGGACCCGGGACCTCCTGCTGGGAGCTGCCAGGCAAATCCAGCTCCAGCCCAAACAAACGACACAGACTCCACCGCAACACTTCATAACACACGCTGCAGCCCTCACCTCTCTGCCTTCTGCTTGCTCCCACATGCAGCTGCCTTGATTAAAAAACCTACAGCTAGTTAACTGTTTTTTTTTCCAGAGCTTCTTTCTTCACCTTCGCAGCTCCGGCACATTCCTCCTCTCCTCTCGCTCCTCTCGCCTCCAGATGTTTCTCTACCCGTGTCCTGCACGCAGTGACAGAGAGCGGCCAGGCCAGGTTCATTCCATCAATTTATTGAAAACAGACATAACAGGAATCAATAAGGAACGGCCGGTTCTGAAAGCATGTGTGATAGTTCATAGATTTCAATAAAAGCTGCACCATTATCTCCAGAAAAAGAGGGGGGGGGATATGTTGTGTAACAGCAGCACAACTTGTGCCACAAAAGTCACAAATATTATAATGAGAACACTTAATGATTTCTGGTACACTTACTCTAAACTCTGCACCGTGTGTTTCCAAAAAAAAAAAGCTCATACTCCAGAATCACTGCCGGCTGAACATGTGGAACATGTGGAACATTTCATGGTTATGCAAGTTGGAAAACACATAAAAACCAAACAGGACTGTACTGACTCAGTTATTTACCTGCTCTCACTCGATTCAGAAGCAGCTACAGGAACGAGTGCAGGCGACCGGACTCTCTGGAAAACACTTCGACCGTCAGTTCCCTCAGAACGGACACATGAATGAGGTCTGAGGACGCTGGTTAACGAAGGCAGATGTTCTACCACCCAAGATCTCACTGTCCACACGATGAGATCCCATCGACTCTGCTCTGCTGAAAGGAAAAGACAGTTAGAAGCATGAGGCGGTCTATGATGGAACAAGCAGATTATCCAGCCTTTCACCAACAGATCTTTACATTTATACCAGATTTATGATATAAAGTGAGTTTGAAGGCCACAGAAAACATCTCACATGCAAACATCAGCCTGAAGATCTGCATCGTGCTCCTGGAGCTGATCATCATCACGCAGCCTGTCAGCGCCGCGGCTGAGTTAAGGAGAAACAAATGATTTCCCTCAGATGGCAGCACTACACGTTATTCATGCTTCCCACAGACAACATCATTCAACAAAATCACATCTTATTCATTCTCCTGATGGGAAAACAAACCAACCGCGTAAAAAAAAAGGGAAGAAGAAGAGTTCAGATTGGAAGTGGCTGCGTCGGCTGAGCAGCTGGATTGTTTACCAAGCTGGAACATTCTGTTGATAAGAAACGCCTTCGTGTGGCGGCTTCATTAATTCAAACTCCAAGAAAAATGGTTTCGAAGAAAAACACGTGAGGAAGAGCAGCCACGTGATTGGCCGGTGATGAAGGCTGCAGAGATTTAGGTGATTGTTTTTCTGTTTGTCACTAAATCACTGAGTGGATTTCTGGGGCGGTGATATTTTAATTTTCATATTGGTTTATTTCAACTTGTAATTTTTGTTTCCATCGCTGTGACCATCATTCAGATCAGTTGAGATATTCTTAGACTCACTGGGTCTGTTTACAATCGCACATCTTTGTTTATTCATATCAACTTCCTGTCTCAAACTTTCATCTCCTGTATTTGCCATAATTGTGCACTTACATACAATTTGGGCACATTTCTTTGTAATGAAGGAAAAGTCACGACACAGATGCTCTAACTTAACATTTGACCTTTAAATAAAACAGCGTGGATCTAAACTGTGGGTTTTGTTATTTATGATTTCACAACTGTCGAGGGGAAATCCACTGACCATCTCTTTCCATGAACTCCACCCATTAAAATCTGTTTATTCCTTTTAGCTTAATCTGAGGGTGAAGACAAAGCATCTGATGACCCAGACCCGGCAAACATGTGACATCTATGATCAACCAATGGACTTTTAAATGATCATTTTATCAATGATTTTATCGTACGTTCTGTTTATTAACTTCCAGCCTCAACAACGAGTTAATAACAGTGACTCAGAAGGGAGAGAAACACCAAAACAAGATCCGGCGCTAACGCTCGAGCCGGAGCAGCAGATAGCGACGGCCTTGAGACTCGGCCAAGTGACGAATCACTAAATAACAGAGCTGTCAACGTGATCCATGATGCGTGGCCGATAAAATGCCTGTTCTGGTATGAAGTGATTTGTGGGTCACGGCGTGGTCGGCGAGTGCGGTGCGTGCCGATCGTATCGCTCACGTACGAAGACGGCTCGTGTTTACAGCGGTAAAATTTGCTCGAATCGCTCAAATCAAAAAAATCAGCGTAGATCCTCAAATGGGAAAGTGCACAGAGCTGCTGAGAACTGTCCCCGACGTTCTAATTAATGATTAATGTGCTGATTGAGGGAATGAAACACAAAGGAATGTCGACTGGGACCGAGACTCTGAAAACAAGTAGAGATTAATAAATGACAGAATGTCCAGGGGGGGGGGGGGCTCACTGAACCCTCAAGAGGCCATATATAGAAATGCATGCAGGGATATTATCTACAGGTGTTTCCCATTGATTACTTGGACTGTGATCGTCTTATTTCTCCTGCAACACTTTTCATAATGAACCCAAACTCATCATTCCTCTCTTTAGCTCAGTTAGTCCGATCTCCGTCACATCGGTGTGCCGGTAAAACATCCATTAGTTTTTACCATCCTCACAGACAGACAGAACTGGTCATAGCTTTGGCTGTCTGTAGTTTTATCTGTCGCATATGGGAACTAGGTCAATTTTCGTAATTTTCCATCTCTCTAATTACACAGGATATTCATTTTCATTGGTGTAGTAATTCAAATTGTACCGATGTTCAAATCTGAAGGATCTCCGTGGACGTCCTCGCTCGATGTCTCTTCTACGTTGAACTGGATCTATTCAAAGAAACGTCACTGAACTTGAGAACGTTGGATTCATCTGTTCTGTCCATGTGCCGTCTGAAGACTGGTTCACCAGCCAGGGAACCAGTACCAGCAGATCAGACTGGTCCACCAGCCGGGGAACCAGAACCAGCAGATCAGACTGGTTCAGCAGCCGGGGAACCAGTACCAGCAGATCAGACTGGTTCAGCAGCCGGGGAACCAGTACCAGCAGATCAGACTGGTTCCTCAGCTGGGGAACCAGAACCAGCAGATCAGACTGGTTCCTCAGCCGGGGAACCAGCACCAGCAGATCAGACTGGTTCAGCAGCCGGGGAACCAGAACAAGCAGATCAGACTGGTTCACCGGCCGGGGAACCAGCAGCCGGGGAACCAGCACCAGCAGATCAGACTGGTTCCTCAGCCGGGGAACCAGTACCAGCAGATCAGACTGGTTCACCAGCCAGGGAACCAGAACCAGCAGATCAGACTGGTTCACCAGCCGGGGAACCAGCAGCCGGGGAACCAGCACCAGCAGATCAGACTGGTTCCTCAGCCGGGGAACCAGTACCAGCAGATCAGACTGGTTCACCAGCCAGGGAACCAGAACCAGCAGATCAGACTGGTTCACCGGCCGGGGAACCAGCAGCCGGGGAACCAGCACCAGCAGATCAGACTGGTTCCTCAGCCGGGGAACCAGTACCAGCAGATCAGACTGGTTCCACAGCTGGGGAACCAGAACCAGCAGATCAGACTGGTTCCTCAGCCCGGAAACCAGAACCAGCAGATCAGACTGGTTCACCAGCCGGGGAACCGGTACCAGCAGATCAGACTGGTTCCTAAGCCGGGGAATCAGTACCAGCAGATCAGACTGGTCCACCAGCCGGGGAACCAGTACCAGCAGATCAGACTGGTTCACCAGCCGGGGAACCAGAACCAGCAGATCAGACTGGTTCAGCAGCCGGGGAACCAGAACCAGCAGATCAGACTGGTTCCTCAGCCGGGGAACCAGTACCAGCAGATCAGAGCGAACCAGAAGAGTCCTGTCTCCTCACAAAGGATCCACAGTCTCCCAAAGCGTCTTTCTGCTGAGTCCAGTCCAGACTATAAGGGCGCTTTAGGTAAATCAGGCAGACGATAAACAAGCCAAAGGTCAGAAGCTGAACATGTCAGACATGAAAAAATGCAGATAGAGAAAAAAAAAACGTCAAGTAATAAGAAAACTAATCTGAGCCGGAGACGTGTTCCTGCTGCTGCGGGGGTGTTCCCTTACCCGGTGCTTGTTTTTTCATTACGCAGTCTCAACACTTTTCTGCTTCTGTGGTGGAAATCACACAATGGCCAATACTGATTGCTTTATTTTCTCAGTGTGTACCCCCCCTCTCACGTTTATTATTGCAGAACAGGAGGATATGCCGGACAAGAGGAGGGGTGGAGGAGGGGTGGAGGGGGGGGTAGCGATGCTGAGCCTGCACAATCTGAACATTTTCGTTTCTAATAATTTGAAATCCTGTGGGTGCAGGGGGTCTGGATGCTCAGGCTGTGAAAGGTGAGCACGGCTCCTGGAGGTATTTGGGCAGGAGCTGTGGCTGCTGTTCTGACTGATGTGCAGCCTCCACCACCCCCCCCCCCCCCCCCAGAGCATGTGGTCCCACTCACACAGAGGCTACATGTAAAGACATTATTGTTTCAGTGGGTTAACCTGCAGGCCACCTACACACCTGCCCAGAGGAATGTGCTGCACAGTGGGGGGTATACTGCCAATGGCTTTCAATCACACATCCCACCGGTGCCAGCTGGGGATGTGGCCGGTGGTGTGGAACCCTCCAGAGGACTGGGACCCTCCAGAGGACTGGAACCCTCCAGAGGACTGGGACCCTCCAGAGGACTGGGACCCTCCAGGGGACTGGGACCCTCCAGAGGACTGGGACCCTCCAGAGGACTGGGACCCTCCAGAGGACTGGAACCCTCCAGGGGACTGGGACCCTCCAGAGGACTGGGACCCTCCAGAGGACTGGGACCCTCCAGGGGACTGGGACCCTCCAGAGGACTGGGACCCTCCAGAGGACTGGGACCCTCCAGAGGACTGAGACCCTCCAGAGGACTGGGACCCTCCAGAGGACTGGGACCCTCCAGGGGACTGGGACCCTCCAGAGGACTGGGACCCTCCAGCAGAGGACTGGGACCCCCCAGGGGACTGGGGCCCTCCAGAGGACTGGGACCCTCCAGAATACTGGGACCCTCCAGCAGAGGACTGGGACCCTCCAGAGGACTGGGACCCTCCAGGGGACTGGGACCCTCCAAAAGGGACCCTCCAGAGGACTGGGACCCTCCAGAAGACTGGGACCCTCCAGCAGAGGACTGGGACCCTCCAGAGGACTGGGACCCTCCAGAGGACTGGGACCCTCCAGGGGACTGGGACCCTCCAGGGGACTGGGACCCTCCAGAGGACTGAGACCCTCCAGAGGACTGGGACCCTCCAGGGGACTGGGACCCTCCAGGGGACTGGGACCCTCCAGAGGACTGGGACCCTCCAGAGGACTGGGACCCTCCAGAGGACTGGGACCCTCCAGAGGACTGGGACCCTCCAGAGGAATGGGACCCTCCAGAGGACTGGAACCCTCCAGAGGAATGGGACCCTCCAGAGTCCTGGGACCCTCCAGAGTCCTGGAACCCTCCAGGGGACTGGGACCCTCCAGAGGACCGGAAACACACATGATCCCTCACTCCGGGTTGCACTCCTGTGACAGGAACATGTTTATATAATAACAAGTAAAGAGAAAAGGAACCTGCAGCTCGTTCCCAGATGGAAACACCCCCCCCCCCCCCCCCCCCCCCCCAGGTTCTCCTCTGGGGCCCGAGCTGCACATGAACGGTCCTAAGTGACTGATTAGAGCCTAAGTGATTAACAGAGTTCGATGCCGGAGCCGCTCGGGGCTCGGGCCGCAGCTCGCAGCACATCTTCTCCGTTTACATTATTCATGCGCAGGAGGAGGGTGTGACTTGTTGGCTCTTTTTTTTTTTTTTTTCCGCCTATATAAAAACGAGAAGTTCGCGTAAAAGCAAACACAGATGGAGAAGGCTCGCCGCCCGGCCGTGTCACAGAGAGTCCCAGCACCGAGTCCACGTCACCGCGCACGTACCGTCCGTCCCCCCCCCCCGCTGTGAGAGGAGCCGCTGACCGGCAGGATGACCGGCAGGATGCCCGGAGCCTGGCTGCTGCTGCTGCTGCTGGCCCGGGTGGTCTCCACCGCCGGGCCGGTGGTCCGCTGCGAGCCGTGCGACGCCGGCGCCCTCCTGCTGTGCAAGCCGCTGCCCACGGAGTGCCCGGAGCGGATGAAGGAGCCCGGGTGCGGGTGCTGCACGACGTGCGCCCTGGGCCCCGGGGACGCGTGCGGGGTGTACACCGCACGCTGCGGGGCCGGGATGCGGTGCCGGCACGAGCCCGGGGAGATCCGGCCGCTGCAGGCGCTGCTGGAGGGAAGGGGGGTCTGCTCCACGTCCAGGGCCAAGAAACCCACCGGCACCCCGGGGCAGAAAGCAGGTAACCAACCGGGGCTGTTAAATGCACGGTGCAAAGTGTGTTGTTGCTTTGTGTTGTTGTTGTTGTTGACGCGCTGCACAGCGGGGTGCTGCTGTGTGTGCACCAGGGATCTTGGGGAGTTCCCCCTGTTCGTGGAAACACAGATTACAGCCTCGCACTGATAGGGGATGAGATAAAGGTGCTTATGCTGATCTACTTAGGATGGGAAGGCACAGAGAAGCAGGGTGTGTAGTGTCCTGCAGGTTGTGTGTTGTGCAGCCTGGCTCAGTGGGAACCAGAGGAGGCTTGACTCTGCACAGGGATGTGTTGGTCCCGGGTTAAACAGATCCCACAAGGCTCCTGGAGGTTTGGGAGGAGAGCCCCAGCTAGGACCAGGGTGTGCACGCAGACAGGAACCGTTGCTTTCCCACCAGGCAGAGCCGACACTTTGTTTTTCCGTGTGCGTAAAAAGGTTCGTGCCATCATGCGTAAAATGCGCAATAAATTACAGCAGCTCGTCGCCGGGGATGTGCAGGCTGTTTGTTTTCAGAAAGGGTAACACTGCTCCTTCTCTCCTTCTCCCCAACACACACACACACACACACATATACACACACACACGCACAGAGCCTGGCTCCCTCAAACCAATAGTTAAGCACTGCCACATACATACTGTAAGTACACAGTATTTATCCGAGGCTGAGCGCTCACCACGTCCTTGTCTTCTGTCATGTCCCTCGTTCCCTTCAAATAAAGCTCATGGATTTTTGAACACAGTATGAAATGATGTGTTGTTGCTCTACTAGTCCATGTGGGACAACACACCCCAGCTGAGAGGGTGTGTGTGTGTGTGTGTGTGTGTGTGTGTGTGTGTGTGTGTGAGTTCCCTATAAGCAGTGTGGGAGGAATGACTGAAGTTTATTTCTTAAGTAAAAGTACAAGTACCCAGGAAAATATATACTTAATTAAAACTACAAGTACCCAGGAAAATATATACTAAAGTAAAAGTAAAAGTACTACATCAACAATCCTACTTAAGAGAAAGTAAAAAGTACCTACTTTTAAATTAACTTTAAGTATTAAAAGTAAAAGTACTCACGCAATGGGTTGTCTCTCAATGTCTAGGCTGTGCTGTTTTGATAAAGAAATGCAGATATAGCTTCTGGTAATACTCATGCCTCTACAGATGTCACTACGAGTAATAATTATAAGCAACAACATTTGTGTATTGGTAAGGTTTGTGTACTTATTGT
Source organism: Limanda limanda (assembly GCF_963576545.1). Lineage (NCBI taxonomy): Eukaryota > Metazoa > Chordata > Actinopteri > Pleuronectiformes > Pleuronectidae > Limanda > Limanda limanda. The sequence goes on from NC_083644.1 coordinate 2,632,890, forward strand.
GCTTACCCTCTGTAATACTGTTCACACTCTATCTTACAAGTTATCTACGACAACACAAAACGAAAGCCTGTGACCAGTGAGCACAATGTGAATGGAAGCAGGCGACTCACACACCGGTGAGCCGACACACACACACACACCGGTGAGCCAGCACACACACACACACCGGTGAGCAGACACACACACACACCGGTGAGCAGGCACACATGTCACCTCGGTGTGAACACACACGGCTGTGTGTTGGGGCGCTGCTGACGTCAGGCCTCCAGGAGCCTCAGTGTGTGTTTTCATCTCACTGGTTATTTGGTTTGGCCACAGCAATGTGTGGTGAGCAAGCACTCGGCAGTCACATTGTCATTCATAAACACAGACACACACACACAAAACGCACACAGACAGACAGAGCTACACACACACGCACACACTCGGAGAGCATCAACAACTCGTCTACCTTGTCCTACTCTTTCATTTCCTCTAATTACATCTGCATGTTCCTCATTTTACATCAGTTTCTCAGCCTCTAAATCTAAAGACTTACATTTAAGAGGAACATTATTTTCACACGAGTGCAAACAAGTTCATCTCAGCTCGGCAACACAATAATTTACAGACACACACATATGAATTTGTGACCATTTACAGTATCTCACTGCACTTCTGGAGATGAGGAGGGGAAACATGTGGGAACTGGTCCCCAGCAGCGCCCCTGGTGGTCGTAGTGCACCAGTGCAGCTCAGTGGTTTCCACCGCCATCAGGCCCCCCCCCCCCTCTGCTCCCAGACATTAACGAGCCCTGCTCACCACAGTTTGTGCTGTTTACTCCTCCGCCATTATACAAACAAATTGCGTAATGTGTTTATCCGGATCGGAGCGCAGGCTTCCTTAGAAATCCACATAAAAGTTTATATCGACAATAAAAAAATTCATGCTCACAGGAACTTTACACACAGCAATATTTTGGTCTCTGGTTAGGGGGATTTTTTTTTGGGGGGCTTTCTTGGCGAGAGCCGGGGGGAACCACGTGGAGCGTCTGTCGCCGTCTGCCTCCGTCCTGATGCTGCCGCTCACATCCATGTTGTTATTCTAAGTTCTGGTTTTGCCCGGGAGACTGCGGCGCCCCACCACATCGCTAATTGATCAGGTGGTCACGGAGAAAGGGTGGGCTGCCAGCCTGCCTGCCCACACGGGGGACACGCCCACCCGCCCGCCCGCCGCCCTCACCGCAGGCCTCCAACACACAATCTGCTTCCAGTTAACGGTTGCAATGTGTGTGTGTGTGTGAGTGTGTGTGTGTGTGTGTGTGTGTGTTTTATTCGAGCACCCGACTGCATGTGTGTTCCCATCGTCACCCCGGCCTCCCCGGGACATCGTCTCCCAGCTCTGACGCAGACCAGGGGACGAGTGGATTGTTTCGTCTCCTGTATTCACAAGGAGCATTTGGAGTCCCCCCCCCTCCCCCCCCCCACTGTCCTCTCTGCTCTTTAACGATTTGACAGGAATCTCCGTCCAGCTCCAGGATCTAATAATACATCTGTTCCCTTATCTCCCACTTTACCTCTCGCTGCCCGAGCCGTCTCCTCCTCTAAAAGCCGGGCGGAGACTCGGCTCCTCTCTGTGACTCTATCTCTCTCGGATCGGGAAAAACACTGTTGGAAATCTGTGGATATGAAAATTGTCATGTTTCTGTTTATTACTTGGCTCCGTTTCTGGCTCCAAACATCCCACAAGGCGATGAGCTAACTTTATATCGTGTGTTTGAACCAGGCCTCCTCTGCAGAAAACACTTGAGATGTTTCAGCCTTTTTCTAAACCTGCTGAAAGTTATTAAGAAAAAGGGAGGAGAAAACGAAATTCTACTATGTGTCCATGCTTATTTAAAACAAGAAATCACACAGTCATAAATGTTCAGACCCTTTACTCAGTCCTCAGTTGTTGTGTTTACAGCCGTGAGTTTACTTTCCTGCCTGTGGTGTCTCAGGGTTCCTCTCCTGCTGGAGGACAAACCTTCTGTCCTGCCTGGAGGACCTGAGCACTCTCCACCAGGTTCTCCTTTAATCGTACTCGGCTCCGTTTAGCTTTCCCTGAACCCTGATGAGTCTTCGGGTCCCTGAAATATGCTGGAACCCTTTCCCACAGCCCGATGCTGGCACCACCATGATCCACCGTAAGAATGTGACCGAGCAGGCGATGAGCGCCGCCTGGTTTCCTCCAGACGTGAAGCCTCAAGAAAGACGTGAAACAGTTGTTTCCTCAGAGCAGAGAATCTAGTTTCTCATCGTGTGAAGGTCCTGTAGGAGACTTCCTGTGTCTTTCTCTGAGGACAGGCCTCCGTCTGTCTGATGGTCGTCCTCCTGGAGGTTGCTCCCATCTCCATGTAGGTCTTCTGGAGCTCAGACCTTGTGTTCATCAGGATCTCCGTTACCACTGATACCAAAGTCCTGAGAAGTTCAGTCCAGCTTGGTTTAAGAATCATGGAGGTCACTGTGGCTTTTTGGAACATTCTACGCCCGTTTCTGTACGTTGACACATGAAGGGGGGGGGGGCGTCTTTCGAAATCCGCTTCAGGTGCAGAGAAATGTCCAAGAAGGATCAAGAGAAGTGGAACCGGAGCTCGTTCCACTGTCATAGCAAAGGGTCTGAATCCAAATGTCACTGAGATGATTTCCTTTTTAATAAATATGCAAAAGAATGAATCCTGTTTTGGTTTTGCTGAATGAGAACCAATGAGGGAAAACCGACTTCCTGAACTCAGCGTTGTTGCAAGAGAAACTTTCATTCATACTTTAATATCCTGGTATTAAATAAAAACTGAAAACTTTACAATGTATATAAGAAGCTTCCTGATTAGAATTTGAGGGGAAAATGAAACATAAATGATGCTATTTTGCGGATGAATGTCCAATTTTCCACCAGGTACACTTAAGCTGTGAAAAATTATCATCACAATATTCTAATTAAAGCCTTAAAGCCGTTTCAAACCCTGAGATATTATATTTCTCCACTGTTTTAACCACATGAGAACAAGTTTAACTAAACTTTGCTTTTACATTCGTCTCACCTGATCTGGATCAACATGAATATTCCAGAGACTGAATAGAAAACACTTTGTTACATAAGAAACTATTAAAGAGAACAGCCTTCAGGATTCAGACATTTCAAGATATTCAAAATAATAACATTTTCTCATTAATATCAGTGATATTCAGGCGTCATAGTTTAAACAGCTTCACATAACTTTAGTTTAGAAGCATGTTAAGTTCAGACAGAAGCTGATTCATATTCATAACTTAAATCAAACTAAAAGTTGATAATGTAAAGTTTTCACTCTTCACATGAACTCACCTCCAGCAGCTGTAAGAACCGGAAGCTGCCGGGGCCTGAACGCCTCCCAGCACCGGTTAGCATGCTAGCTAGGCTAACGCTAGCAGGTAGCACACACCTGGAGGGGGGGCGGGTCCTCCTCTGCGCTGATTGGATAGCTGCACTTCCTGTGTTTTCATCTGGCAGCGTTCTGATTGGCTCAAGAGCTCGTGTCTGTAGCTGTTACTTCAGGGTCACATGCAAAGATGAGAAATTTGTCTTTCAGTCTTTGTAAAATCTCACAATTACTCACAGGCCACAACAAATATTCCTACAGCTAGATTTTTATATTCATACAGAATATTCCTACAGCTACAATATATATATATACAAATATTTCTACAGCTCTTACAAAATATAACTGACCCTAATTTGATCTCGTGAATCTAGTCCATATCTGACATGTGGAGGTTATAGACAGTATTTAAAGAGAGATTCCATGACAGCTCATTAAAGTAGATGAAACAAATAAAAAATACCTCCTCCATGTTGGTGGATGGGACATGGACCAAACTTAAAAGTCCATATACATGTTAAATTGTTTTTTAAAGATGTGTTTCTGTTGCTTTAGGGACTTCTTATCACATGTATGTTCAAGTGTTCGTTCTTTTTAAGTGTTTTAATCGATTATTTGATGCTGTAAAAACGAGGTAAATTGACAGCTGAGACTGGCTCCCGATTGGTCGATTGATGTATCAGCAGGACCTCGATACCGTGGCTCCTCCCCCAATCACTACTGTGCAATCTCTGGCAAGATGGAAATTATGTCTTAGTTTCATTTCTAGACAGTAGCAAGGAGCTGGAGATGCTCCGTCCATCTTTTTATGTTTCTATGTGTCATTACTGACTGACTTCCCTTTCTCTTCACAGAGGGTGCAGGAAATCAGGTAGAAGAAGGTGGAGCCAACGCCACCCAGCCGATGACGGTGCTGCCCGGCGTGGCCACGGTGAAGGGCGGACCCAGCCGGGGGTCGATGGACACCCGGCCGCCGCTGCACAACAAGCTGATCCAGAAAGATCAGAACAGGAAGACGCAGAGCTACAAGGTGGAGTCAGTGTCGGGAGGAGCCAACATGGACATGCACAACTTCTCCCTGGAGAGCAAGAGGGAGACGGAGTATGTAAGTGACAAGCACAGGAAGAGCTCTGATGTCTGATGGCAGAAAGTGAAGGCCGGTGCGTGCTTCTGCGTTTTCACGGGCCCGGAAGCGTAAGAGTCCTTCCGAGCCCCTTAAGTACTTACGTATCCCTTCTTACGTGCTTACGTGCGTCGCCCAATTTTTCTAACTAGACGGCAAAGCTCCGCAAGCGTCATGTAGCCGGCAAGGCTGTGATTGGTCTGCTAACTACATAATTTCCTGAGTCGCGTTTCCGGTTCATTCCCGATAATACCAGCGGAGACCACGGAAGATTTAGAAGAACGAATATGGACCAAATAGAAAAGCACTTGGCAGAAGAGATCCGAAACTATGACCACTAGTATAACCCGTCACTGACCGGCGGATTTGCCCGCCAGAAAAAGGCTCTGCGGAGCCGCCGTGGCGATGTAAATAAACCGCTCTTCTTCGTGCCACACACGAAGAAGAGCAGACTTCGACAAATAACATTACTCCGCCTAGTGTTCTGGCGGGGAATTGCATGGCAACACGCGCAGCGGTTGGAGAACCATGAATGACAACGAGTCCTGCGTCACAACTGCGTGAAAAGCCGCAGACGCCGTTGCAGAAGCATGCGCCGGCCTTAAGAGAGACATGTCTCTGATTCTGATCTGCAGAAAGAACAATACATCAAATATTAACATTTAAGTTTAATATCATTCGTGGCCCCTGGGACAAAGACAGTCATCAGTGAACTCACCTGCTGAGGTAATTGGTTGGAATTAACTGCTGGCTCTCCGGAGCACGTGGTCGGCCACCCTGGCAAAAAACATCCACATTGCTGTCAAGCCCTTGTAGGTGGCATGCACGCTCGTGCACGTGTAACCTCGTGCACGTGCGGCGAAAACACAAGAAACAAACAGTGTGGGAATCTCTCTTCAAAACATGGCTCTGCAGAGCAATTTGTGGTGGAAGACTCCAGCAGGTCCCTTAAGGATATCTGCTATCATTTAAACATCCTTATTATATAAATTACATGCTGTCCGGCCCTTTCCTAGGAGAAGGTACCACTTGACGTCTCCATTTAGGTCTCAGCCTCTTCAATCTGGTCATAACTGTGGGTTCATCACTGAGACCCAGAAACGCATTGTTCAGATGCACAGAATGTGATATTCCTCAAATAGTCGTCACGTCAGACTTAAGTTTGGGGATATTTTGCATTGAATTCTGAAAAAGATATTTAGAATATTTTATTTTTTGTTGTCAGGCTGCAGCTGTAAATTGTCAAATCAGTTTAATGGTGAAGTTAGATGAGTTGTTAATGAGGCGTTGGGTGCAGGAGGTTTCATTCTATTGTCCAGGATGTTCGCCGTAAACTTCTCGAACCGCTTGAACACGTCTCATGTTCCTCTTCTTCTGCGATTGTGTAAAGATATACTATTCATTGTGCGGTGTGTGTGTCTGTTGTGTTGCCAGGGGCCGTGTCGGCGGGAGATGGAGAGCATCCTGAACAGTCTGAAGATCAGCAACGTGCTCAACCCCAGAGGCTTCCGCATTCCCAACTGTGACAGGAAGGGCTTCTACAAGAAAAAACAGGTGAATGGCTCGCCCTGCTGTTTCTTTATGTTACACACCACCTCTCTCTCTCTCTCTCTCTCTCTCTCTCTCTCTCTCTCTCTCTCTCTCTCTCTCTCTCTCTCTCTCTCTCTCTCTCTCTCCTCTCTCTCTCACACACACACACACACTGAAACACACACACACACCTGAGGACATGCAAACAGACCCACCGCATGCCTGAACACTTCCGAAAGAATCCTCTCCGACTCATCCCCACCCCCCCACCCCCCCACCCACAGCTCAGGTTGCCATGACAGCCACATCAACACCATATTATCAGAACGGCTAATAACCGTCTATTACTCCGGTAAATGCACGGCAGCCGTCTGACTCACGCCTCACAGGAAGTGAAGTCGGTCAGGTGTGTGTTGTGGGTGTGTGCGGTGTGGGAGAGTGTGTGGGGGGTAGGGATGTGAGAATGTGGTCGGGGAGTGTGTGTGGCGCGGCCGGGCAGTGTGTGTGTGTGTGTTTGATGACGGTAGTTTGGGTGAGGGTGTGTAGGTGTGTGGGGGGGGTGCTGTTGGTGAGGTAAAGAAAACAAACAGACTGTCACCGGTGGAGTTTTTCTCGTCCGTGGTGAAGGGCCACCCAGAGCCTGCTCATTTGCAAGACTGGGGGGGGGGAGAAAAGAACGAGGAAGCGGTAGTTTGGTGGGTGACATGTGCTGACCTGAGGGGAGGAAGGGTGAGACAAGGGAGGTGGGGGGGGGGTGGGCTGAGACGTACAGCGTGTCAGATACGTGTCCTGAGGTCGGGAGTCTTATCAGAGGGATTCCAAGCTGCTGGATTCATTCTGAGAAACGCATGAGTCACCAAACAAAAAAACCCCCAGAAGCGCCATGAGTCAGAGACCAACTCGAGCCATAACACACACACACACACACACAGACACACACACAGACACACAATCTCAGATTCTTACCTCACTCTTTCCCCAGAAGTTTGGTTTCATTGTTCCCTTTCTATTAGAATCACACACCTCCTTGTTCTTTTCTTGGATTTTATCAACCCACACCTACCAGGGACTTGTCAGATATGCTCAAAGTGTGTGTGTTTGTGTGTGTGTGTGTGTGTGTGTGCAGCAGTGTGCCAGCCCTTGTCGCCCTTTTCTTAGAGGGCCGTTGGGGGGGGGGGTTGTGTTAAATCCATCCGAGGGGATGTGCCTTCACGGTGCGTTGCAGAGATTTATGACCGGAAACACGGCGAAGAGGATACCGTGTGAACCGTCTAGGGTGACAATACTGTGAGAAGAAGGAAGCAAAGGCGGTGGTGGTGGGGGGGGTTTAGGGAAGGAGGGAGGGGTCGGGGGGGGGGGTGAAAGAACTGAGCGGAGGGAAAAAGGGGCTTAACCACACACATGATACACAAGTGGTCTGTGGTATCTCCAGCTCCGATCTGCTCAGATCACATGTTCCCGAGCTGAGGCTCACAGCTGCTGGTTGCTTCTGTCGAGAGGAAGTTTCTCTCTGATGGAAACGAGAGAACAAAGAGGAAACAGAAGCTGCAGCAGGAACTCAAACACACACACACACACACACACACACACACACACACACACAGATTACAAGGGAACGGTAATCCCTGTGAGTGAGTCACTGCAGCTCGGGAGAAGTTTCTTTAGTTTGAGGTTTGTTTCAGGATCTTTGTGGTTATGTTTTAGCAGAAGACATGAAATAATAATCCCTGCTCTTCCTCATTCTGAATACTGACCTTTACAACCACTTCCTGTTTGCAGTTCGGTAGAAGTTGTGTTTGATTAGTTTGTGATGTCACGTCCTTCATGTTCTTCCCTCGATAGATCCAGTAAAGTTAGACACTGTTTGGCAGGAGTATGAACTGAAGCTGGGAAGATTCAACTGGTGGGAAAGCAGGAAGTGGTCTGAAGTTTTTAAAGCGGCTTTAAGGGTTACAGTAAAGGGCTTTAGTGTTGAGATATCAATCTAATATCTTATCTTATATCTTATCTTTCCCCTTAAACAGCCGTCTGTCTCTCACATGTCGTAACTCTTTATCTTAACAGCTTCACTCTGTCAGGTGTATTGTTAACGCTCAAAGGAAGTTCTTAATAATAATAATAATAAACTTTGAAAGACTCTTTGTGCAGCAGCGTTGTTTCAGCTTCAGGGTTTTTGTGTGACCGTGTGTCATCACTTTATTTGATTATGAATGAATGGATCTTAATGAAAAATATCAGGTATATTTCATAGAACTGATGTAAATGAGTGTGTGCAATTTGTAAAATATAGAAATCTGGAGGATCTAACATTTAAAGGTAGTTCGGGCCTTTCAAGCTGTTTTCTGAATCCATTTTTAATCAACATGACTTCATGATTTGGAGTTTTGACACAAGACAGTTACAGTAATAACCTCCAGGTCAGTTCCCCCGAGGGAGCAGCCTGTATGTGAGCGTGCACGTGTGGTTTCCCCGTGCACGTCGCTGGTAACATGAGTTCTTTCAGCAGCAGTTGGAGCAGCGCTGGTCCGAGCCCGGCTGCAGAGGAACCTATTTTTAGCAGCACTTCTATGAATTGGCTCAGTATCCCGGTCCAGGTCACGCATGCCCAACAAGGATCCACTCATTACGCCCCTCAGAGTCTCACTCTCTCTCTCCCTCCCATTCATCATTTCACCCACCCGTCATTACCCCCCGTCCCCCCCCTGTGCCCTGCTGCCTACACTCACCCACCCGCCTTTTGTTCTGTCTGCCCGCTCCATCATTCTGTGCGTCCTGCCCTTCCGCCCACCTGGCTTCTGCTTCCTTGTTTGGCCAGGACTCGGCCCAGCGGAGGTTTGTGAATGGGACGACAGTGTCTGCGTCTTTCAGAGTTTAGTGTGTGTGTGGTGTGAGGAGGAGGAGGAGGAGGAGGAGGAGGAGGAGGAGGAGGAAGAGGCAGTGGGTTAAGGATGTGAGCCAGGTGCCTGCTTACCCTGATCCCTCCCTCCCTCCCTCCCTCCTCCCTCAGGCCTGACAGTGCCAGGCCCATAAGAGCTGACTTATTGAGCGTGACTCAGAAGGATCTGTGGAAACGTACACACTGACCACAATGGCTTTATAATAACTGGCCAACCTTCGGGCAGCCAGACGGCTATTTCCACTCTGTCTCTCTCTCTCCCTCCTTCTGTTCCCTCCCTGAGTTTCTAATCCAACAACTTCTTCTTCTTCTTCTTCCTCGCTGCAGGATATGGAATCCGTCTCTTTGCCGTAGCTGTTGCATAATGTAACGACGCAGGAGTATGTTTCTGATATCAGGGGCAGCCTGATGCATGAGTTTGAGCTTTATTGTTGAAAACTTATCGTAGTTCTGCTTCATCGATAAAATTTAAAATGAGTCAATGTTTGAGGTCTTAACACAAGAAACTGTGCAAAGACTTGATCTAACAAATGGATAATTTTGAGACGGATGAGGAATGTCAAAGAATAACTCGGCTCCAGGATCCTAATTTTCATTTCTCTGCATTGGCATAGAGTTGAGGGTCGTCCACTAACCAGAAGGCCGGTGGTTCGATTCCCCAGCTCCTCCAGCCGCATTGCCACTTGTCCTTGTTCAAGAAACTGAACCTCAGACAGTGACTTGTATTGTAAAGTAAATATAAATACAACACAATCAATATTTGAATGCTTTACTGTCCATTTACAATTTACTGTTGTCAAACTCCGTGATAATTAGATTGAATGCTATGACACTTTCATTCATAAAACATCATTCACGTTGTTTCTTGAAGAGAATCCTTTCCAAATATTCTATAATGTTAATATTTCAGTGAGTCGATCAGTCGTCATTTAGATAAAACAGATTTCACGCCTCATGGTGGCGCTCACACACACTTCTTCCATCTCTGGAAGTAAGAAAACAATCCAGATGGATCCGACCTATGTTGTTTATTTCACAGATACGTGTTTTCTTTCATAATCCAATGAAATTACAGTGTTTGCGATACACACTTGACATTGTTGGACAAAAACTTTGTAAAGTTTAATATTCAGGCTCCTATTATAAACTGCGTCTGCTTCATTCTTATAAAACAAACACAAATTAATCTGGAGTTAAATTCAAACTCTTATTAAACCTTAGATTTTTCTCGAAAAAGCAATATCCTGAAGCTACTCTCAACACACGTACAAACACGCACACAGACGCACAGTCTTTCACACAAATACATATACATGCACCCCTATACACACACACGCACACACACAGACACACACAGAGACACACATTTCATTTTATGAGCTTGTGTTTATCCTGTGGTCAGACCCGGCTCTTTTTAATGTCCGTGAAGCCCAGCGGCGCTGCTATTAGCTGTAAAGACCAGCATCACAAGAGCACGCATTCATACACACAACACACACGCATACACACCCCATAAAGGTGGCATTATGAATGCGTGGGGATGGATGAAATGTGCTTTTTTAGCGCGAGCCGTGCGGACGCTGCCGAGCCGGAGCTGTGAGGTCTGAGCTGCTCCGGGTTTCAGACGCTGGATGCAAGTCAGGGACTTTTCTTCATGGAGGAGATTTGAGGTTGATGCAGTTTTCCGATATAAAAACCAACTGCCTGCACAGATGTTGATGCCCGGAGGAGGATCCAGTGTGTTTACAGTTGCTTGGTGTGTTAAAATATAAAGTTTACTTGATAAATCAGAAGCTGACATGACCTGTAATGCTCCTGCTAGATAATTCAAACTGCTGAGGCCCCATTGAGTCTTCACCTCCTGTTTCTCACCATGTCTCACATCTCTCCTCCTTTCGAGTGAAAGTTGAGTCTCAAACCAGCAGTTCTTTCTTCAGCTCGAAGGGTCAGTGTCTATTTTTAAGCTCAGCGTTCAGGAGGTGGAATGAGCGAGATCACACAACAGTGTAATTGTGTGAAAGTGCCACAAAGACCTTGACGTCTCGACAATGAAAAGTGGAAACTCGGCGACGCTTTGTCTCTCAGTCCTTGAGGCTTCGTTAGGAAGCTGTAAAGTGACAGTTCTCAGTGGAAGTCTGGCCGTCCTACAGTGAGTGTGTGTGTGTGTGTGTGTGTGTGTGTGTGTTGTGTGTTTGTGTGTGGATGAAGCAATAAAGAAAGGATTGCTTGAGATGACTGCTAATAGTTCACAGATGAAAGAGAGACTGAACGGAAATTCAGAGGTAGCCAAGCAACAGGGGAATGCACACATGCACATTTTGCTCTTCCTCTCCCTTCCGCCTCTCCTTTGGCTTTTCAACCCACACACACACACACACACACACACACACACACACACACAGCGACACACACACCAGGCCCATACAGGACTCTATCATCATTAACCAGAGCAGAGGAACACAATGTTAAGCTCGTCTCCGTCCGCTGGGTCGAGGCGGAAATAGAACCCGGCCGCAGAGGATGGCACCGTGAGGGAGAATGGAGGGAGGAAAGAGAGAGAGAGAGAGAGAGGAGGAAGAGGAGAGCTGGGTGGGAGGAAACCCGAGTTCATCGAAAAGGGGGGGGGGGGGGGGGTCGCCACCAGACTGCTGCAGTAGTTGTTGGTATTTTAAAAGGCTTCTGTCTCTGTGAAGCTGCCTTTGATCACTCAGGCTGCACGTGGACGCCGCCGGAAACAGACACCTGGTCACACTCTCTGTGTGTGTCTGTGTGTGTCTGTGTGTGTCTGTGTGTGTCTGTGTGTCTGCACGACCCAGTCAGCAGGACTCAGGAGCGTTTCTGTTGAGCCTCTGCATTCCTCAGTTGTAGGAATTTTAATTAAAGCGATGACTCTCCATCCGACGAGCTGTGTGGAAACTTCAGTCTCTGAAGCCGACCTTCTACCTGCAGCTCCTCCCTCTCCAGTGAGACTCCGGAGCTCGTGGTTACGACGGGCGAAGGCGTGGACGTGGAATGCTCGGCGCTTTAAGTGGTTAGGTCATTAGAACGCTGCTGCTAGGCAACGGTAATACGGACGCCTCTCCTAGTGTTTCTTCAGAGATCTAACAGTTTAGCAAGCTAGTAAGTGGGAAACACAGGAGGTGCAGAGACGACAGACATCTTACTCGGACTTATATACATAAAACCAAAACTTGGTTGGTTAATATATTAACCAACAAATCTGGGCCTGATCATTTCTGAAAACTCTTTTTGAATCGATGACATTTAAGATGAGACCAGGAGAAGAATAGAAACCTGAGGATTCCTGAAGTCCACAGACTGTGAATAAAGATGATTGACAGGTCTCCACTTCCTCCCACATTCCTGAAAATGACGCTTAAAGATCCTGAATACGAACGCTGCGTGATCCGGATCATGAGTCAGTCTCAGCTGTCAATCATTCTGTCAAATAAAACCAAATCAACACTTCAACGTGACCTAATGTGAGAAGATCGACCTGAATTGATAGAAACCAAACTTTGGGAAACATAGAAATTGAATATTCAATCTCCAGGGGAAAGTCCAGACGTGAATCTGCAGAGTTCTTATTTGAAAACATCTTTAATATCTACACTGACTCACTGATTGCACAATCATAGACAGGTGTGTCACCCACAGATGACGGGGGGGGGGGGGTTGTGTTGTTCCATGTGAGCTCGCTGACTGCAGCTCATAAAGTGTGACACTGCAGCACACATGCATGTGAGCACATGTGTGTGGAAGCAGGTGGGGGGTATGCGTACTGTATGTACAGTACGTACAACTCATTTGCGGGTGTTTATGTGCACACACACACACACACACACACACACACACACATGCACATTGCAGGCCATAATGAGCTCCAGATGATTTTGAGTCTCTGCCAGTTTCCCAGAATAGCAGCGCTGGTTTTCCTGCAGCCGTCCAACTGGCCTTGGCAAATATTTTAGCAACTCGGTGTTTACCTTCACACTCCTTCGCTCGCTCGCCGCATTCCTGGTTCTCTGGTTCTCTCCATCCAAACTAATCTGCTTTCTCATCATTGACCCCCCCCCCTCCCCCCACCCCCCACCCCGGTCAGGAGCCTGATATACAAACTGCTCCTCAGCTCATAGACGGCAACACGCTGGTTTCACCTGGAAGTGAAAGTCCGGCTCTGATCCATGTACGTCTTTCACAGCTGCATCATCTGTGGTGTGTGTCTCTCATTCCTCTTTTACACCGAAATCTATCATCGATAAACCCACTAAAAAAGAAAACCTTTGACTTCTCTCCCATTGCCACGAGTGTCCTGAAGGAAGAGACAGTTATGTTATTAGAGTCCAGGGCCAGTAGAGGGCTCCAGTCATAATTCCATAGTGGGGATTAGACAGAGTGGATATGATCCCCGGGTTCCTCATGTTTTAATATTGTATGGTGGTTCCTGCAATGGAGCTAGTTTAATAGATTCGATAACCACACAACAACACAACCCAACCCAACACACCAGAAACTGAGAAGCTGTCTCAACTGTTTTTGTCACATTCTGTGATATGAAATAAGAAATTGGCTGTTAGTAAACAAACGTTCTTGACTATTTAAGCGCTAACGCCTAAATTCAATACGTGTTCAAACGTCGGGCAGATGATATGAAGCATCAGCATCTAGACCACCAAACTAAAGAAGAAGAAGAAATCATTGCATGAATCCATGAGTCATGTTGTGTATCACTTGTGTCTCCTGCTGTCGTTGGACTCGGGAGCGAAGTCAGATTCTTCATATTCCCTCTGCAGACCAGAGCCAGATGTTTGTGGGTGTTCTTTCGTTTCCTGACCAGTGGAAACAACAGGGCTGAACAGTTACTGCCGAGCGTTCCTGCCTGTGATCGATGAGATGTTTGTCTGAGTTGTGTGTGTGTGTGTGGGGGGGGGTGTGGGGGGAGGGGGGGCAGGACTTGGCCTCCAGACAAACATCCAGAGCCTGAGAGAGCCAGCACGGAGAGGGAGTGTTGTTATAAAACACAACTGCACAGGGAAGGTGTGTCGGGATCATAATTCGTCACCTTGGAAACGTTCATCTGTTTTCACAGTGTGTCTCTACGTGATAAGTCCCCCCCCTCCTCCTCCTCCTCTTCCTCCTCTTCCTCCTCCTCCTCCTGTCTTTGAACTGACGCTGGTGATGTGTGTGTGTCCGGCTGGTTCCACCTGTCCGTGCATCCTTCTCTCTGAAGGCCGAGCACGACCATCATAAAATCATATTCTGCAGAAACAAAAGCTAAAACTTTCCTCTTCTCTCTTCTTCTTCTCTTTCTTTGCAGTGCCGTCCGTCCAAAGGCAGGAGGCGGGGCTACTGCTGGTGCGTGGACAAATACGGGCAGCCTCTTCCGGGCCTGGACGGCCGAGAGCGAGGCGAGACGCAGTGCTACAACCTGGAGAGCAAGTGAGAGGACGGAGAGAGAGAGGAAGAAGATGGGATGGAGGTGGGAGTAAAGAGGGGGACAGAGAGAAAGAGAAGAAAGGAGGAGGAAGTTGAGCCCACTTTGCTCTTGCATGTAGTTGTATGTAAACGTCTGAAGGAGGAGCTCCGGACGTCCAGGTCCCTGTCGGAGAGAGGGAGGGAGAGGAGGAGAAACTCTGTCCTCTCTTTACAAATAAAAAAAGAAAGGATGAAGCTGAAAGCTGACAGAGGACGGGAGGAGAGAGAGAATCCGATCATCTGCACTACTCGTCTAGAGGGAGAGAGGAAGGAGGGACTTTCCCACTCACTTTAAAGAGGACTCCCTTTTGTGACTGTGACCCCAAGAACCGCACCACCACCATTTATATATATGTGTGTGTGTGTCTGTCTGTGTGTATGTGTGCGTCTTAATGTGTGAGCACCTGCCTTGCGTACATGTGCACAGCTGCATGTCTGTGCAACATGACGAGTGAGTGGAAGTGGATTTGTGTAAATACTGTTTGTGTCACTAAGCTCAGTTCAGAGATGTGCGACTGCCCTCGCTCCGTTAGACAATGCAGGAAGAAAAAAAAACACACTCCTCGGCTCAGGGTCCATGTTGAAGTGAAGGATTATGGGACAGCAGGCGGGGTCTTGATGGCCACCAGGGGGCGTTTCCCTCGTCCTTCGGTCCGAAAGGGAACGGAGGCAGTAACGGTGCCTTAAAAAAAAAAAACCTCTCCGATTCTCATCCCTCATTCACCACCTGTGGTCCGCGGCTAACGGAAAACAACTCGCTGAACCGCTAGCTCCGGAGTTTCAGATATATCGCCCCCTAAAGGCAGGTTTTATAACCGCAGTGACGGCATACAAACGTCCATGTAAACAAACTCCTGCAGCTTCATCCACGTCCTAGCTGCTCATGCATGTCCACGGTGATAGTTACAGGAAATACATTTATAAACTGCTTCTATCAACTTACCTTTTATGAGATTATTGGATGCAAAAAGCAGAGAGTGAAGCATAAACCATTTTCAGACATGAATCTCCTGCTGAATTCTCTCATTCGGACATTATCCATAAACAGTTTTCACTACTGCAGGAAAAACTCTGTAGAACTTCCTCAGCAACTTGTGTTCTTACACACACCCCCAGCAGGAAAGTAACAGGAGATTATCTGGAGTTCAGTGCATGTCTGAAAACAGACAACCCTCACCTCGTTAAATATACAATTTCTCCCAATTTGATTGATTGAATATTTATTAAAGCCTCGGAAAACACATTGAGGGATGAGACCCTCGTTTACAATGGTGCCGAGGGTACAATAAAGAGTTGATACATTGAAGAGTTAATACATTGAATAACTAAGATATAGCTAAACACAACTATTTCGTTGTCTCTATATCGTGTTTAATTCTTTACACTTGATGTTTGCTTCAAGTGGATGTAGCTCTTAATGACAGATTCCTAACAAGCTAGCCGCACTATCATCGTGAACATATGGAACGTTAACGAGTCAGATGAACGAATCACGTTCCAGCAGCAGCTTGAGATGTTTACTTGGACGTTTTTCGTGTTTTTCCGATCCGCCGGCCGACAGGAGACGAGTACCTGAGACTCGTGAGACGGATTTTCTGAGGACGTTGAGTCTTCAGTTTGTTGCGATGTCTTCTGCCTCTTGCCTGCCCCCTGCTGTTCCCGTCCACATGCGCATCCCTTAGCTCCGCCCCCCCCCTGGCTCTTATACCTCATCCGCCGCGAAGCTCCAGCGCTGAGGTCCTCTGATCCTACATGTCTTCACCCTTCACCCGTCCAAAACCTTCTCTGTGTCTCTGTGCCTCATCCCGTCCCTGATTCCTACCCAGTACCCTGAGCTGCCCCCCCCCTCTGGTCCTCTTCCTGTCAGTGGTGCAACCTGGTGTAGACTTGTTTAAAGGGGCTGAGGACCGGTGTGACCGTCTCGCCCCCCCCCCCCAGCTGCCCCTTATGCTTCAAGCACTTAAAGCACTTTAGCTGCGCCGCCACTCGTCAGTGCAGTTAGAGACAAGTGGACCGATGATCTGCGTCCCGCCCCCCCCCCCCCCCCCCGAGGTCACGTGACAGGAAACAGAGAGAAACTGTAAGAAAACAATAACAATCCTGAGAGGAAACAGAAGAGAGAGAGAGAGAGAGACAAACGAAGCTACACCAGGACGTCTGACAGCAAACACCCCTCGGAACTTTCTCCATTCAATGCAACTGTTTTCTTTTGTTGTTGTTGTTGTTGTTGTTGTTGTTTTTGTTTCTGCTTGTATGATCGTACGCCAACAAATCTCCACGAGGTGGACACAGCACCAAATATGCATTCACACGAGTGGTGGTGGTGGGGGGGGGGCCTGAGGGAGGAGGCGGAGCTTCCTGCCCGATGCTCTCCCACATCCTGTGTAAAGACTTGAAAAGTGGAGAGAGAGCGCCGACAAAGAATGCTCGCCCAGTAGCTCGGTGGCACGGAGTCGGCTGAACACTTCCTTTAAGAGAAACCAGCAACTTACACCCGGCCTGTTGGTGCAACCCCCCCACCCCCCCCACCACCAACCCCACCACCACCACCCCCCCGGCCACTCTCAGACTTGATGTAAGGGGAGGAGCACACGTACAAATATGATTAAGCTATTCCCTCCCTGATATTTGTAAGTGTGTCTTTTATATATATATTATTATTATTATTATTATTATTATTATTATTATTATTATTATTATTATTATTATTATTATTATTTCCTGGCCAGCTACGTGTCTGACTAGACATCATGTACAGTACTTAAAAAAATGAAAATTATTTATCTAAGAAAGAATTATAAGCTGATCCAAACACGGTTTTTCTTACGAACACTTCAGTGACTCACCGATTGCACAGCAAAGTCTTTATGATTCAGTGTATTTTTGGGAATATAATCACTAATGAATGTTATATTTTTGAAATGAAACCTTCTTCCTTCCGTCGCTCGGCGGCGTCGGTTGTGAGCTCCGAGCACCGGCGGGCGACATTCAGGTCTGTGGTGATCTCCAGCTCTCTGCTTCCCGAGGCCGGTGACCTCTGGTGACCTCTGACCTCTCACTGAGTCACTTCTCTCCGTGCACACCGGCCCCCCCGCCTCAGTCTGTTCGTGCACAGCCAGGCTCACACTCCTGTCACGTCACTTTTTGTTTCTATCCGGTTTATTTCTCCCTGCTGGTCGCATTAAGAATCTCTCTGTTCACGGGTAAATGTTTTTTTTTGTTTTGTTTTTCATTTCAAGTTTCTCCTTGAAAGAGTTGTTTGGATTCTTTTCATGATACTAAACTAGAAATCACACAGAGAACAGAAAATGATTTTGATTCAAAGTATAATTTGTATTTAATGTCTTTTTTTTTTTTTAATAAAACAAAGCGAACACATCTTAAGATACTGTCTGAGGTTTGTGTTTTATTTCTCCCTCCTTCATCTTTAAGAGAGAAGAAG
The DNA here is from genome assembly GCF_963576545.1 of Limanda limanda. Lineage (NCBI taxonomy): Eukaryota > Metazoa > Chordata > Actinopteri > Pleuronectiformes > Pleuronectidae > Limanda > Limanda limanda. The sequence goes on from NC_083644.1 coordinate 2,650,732, forward strand.
CAGCTTCTTCTTCTGCTGTAACACGACAACTTTCCCTCCAGTTGGGCCAAGGATTAACTTATTTCATCCTTATCTTATCTCATCTCATCTAATTTGATCTAATCTCGACTAATGTTGTCTTAATTTATTTGATTTATCATATTTTATTATAGACACTAATTATCCCAGCCTGCAGGAATCTGGAATAGAAACTGGATTAAAACACACACATAACTTTACTAACCTAAGCGTTCAATTGTTCATTAACTTAAGTAAGCTTAAACATAGGGCTGTTTAGTATTGTGGGTGTGGTAATGAAAGTTACTTGTATAACTACTTAGTTTCTTATCTTATCTTATATCTTTTATCTTATATATCTTATAAAAACCATCTGAGTGTAACTTCTGCAGACGATCAACATATGAATCTGCTCCTGTTCACGACCTTGAATGCAATCAGGCTCCTCCCCTCAGTCTTGGAATGTGTCAATAGGGATAAAGCACAGGTTCAATATGTAAAGAATACAAATAAATGTGGTGGTGCCAGGCCGGCTGGCAGCGGGCACGGGTTCCTGTGCCCGACCACGGTGAGTCCCAGGATCCGTCTAAAGTTAGACCAGGAGCTGGACTCTGGATCAACCTATAGTGCGATTAAATAAAAATCAATGTTTGACACTAAAAAAAGATGTATATGACAAGAATGAGCTGGAAATAAAAGATACTATGTTTTTATTTACCTAAAGTCATGCTTACTCCTAGTACAACATAAATGTCTATACGCTTTATTGCAGCTATATTTTAAAATGCTGCTTCTGCTAGTTCATAACTCCTTAAATAATCTTGAGCCAAAATACTCTATATATGCATAAAGACATAAACCCAGGAGACGTGTGAGAGAAGATGTCAGATGACCTCAAGTAGCAGGATGAATAGCTTTTAGTTATTGTGCTTCCGGTTAATGTTTATTTGTATTTCAAACGTAAATCTATTTTAATTTATTAAGCTTCTTATTGTGTTATATGAAAACATAAACATCTGTTCCCTCATACGGATCTGAAGAGGAGTTCAATATACTTTAAATAATACAAGACTTCCACACCCTACTCTTGAATTCAAGACATTCAGTGAATTAATAAATCATAAAATTGGTTGTATCACAGAAGTCTCACTCTACTGAAAGTCTGCAAGAACCTAGATGTCGTCTGATGGGCTGATTCTAAAATCTAAAATTGTCTTGAACGCAAGGAAGTTTTAAAGAAACACAAAAAAATTTTAACTTTCAAAAGTTTAAAGTTCTTAAATAAAGAAATGGAAACTGTTCGATTTGGAGATCAGCCTAGAATGAAGATATTGAAAAGCTTGAAATATAATGGCATGTTTTTGGTGTGTAAAATCCAGTGTGTTCCCATCTTTACTCTCTCTGAGACGCACACACACACACACACACACACACACACACACACACACACACACACACACACACACACACACACACACACACACACACACAGGCTGGGAATAGAAGACCTGGTCCAGAGTTGCATGGACACGCACACTTACACAATCACATCCTGATGAGAGTGTTGTGATTCTGCAGTTTTGACACTTGTGGGTGTTTGTGTACAAATTGCCCCCCCCACCCTCCCCCCCCCGATGACCAGAGGCACACAGCTGAGGTTAATGTTTTTATTAAATATATCACCTTTTTTTTCTCTTATACATTACATCTCAATTACAAAAAGTGTACATACACACGAGTGAGCAGTGAGTCACTTTGGAGTCGACTCACATCAACAACAACTCTCTCTCCCCAACAGCAGCATGTAGACAGAGCGGGGGGAGGGGGGGGCGGCGCTCTTTGTGGTCACGTGTGTTCTTGGTCAGAGAGAACAACACAAACGCATAAAGTTTTAAAACGACACGTCTCTTCTCGACGCACACACGTCAACACAAGTGACAGCAGAAGACACATAAATATCGGAGGTAGGTAAATGTAAGAAATACCCGTGAGAGAGGCGTGGCTACCTGCAGCCCCGAGTAACCATGACAACGTGTGAGCTGATCATGTGACAGCGGGAAATAAAATAAGAACGAGAAAAAATACATAAAAAATGGCAACAATGCGACAAAACAAATAGAAATACATTTAGAAACAACTTCTAAATGAGATTTGGTCGCTCAGTGCTTTTGTTTCTCGGTTCGTTTCAAACCAAAACTCCAGAAAACTCCTCAGCAGTGGAGCTACTCAGGGCCAAGATACATATTTATATACACTCACACAAATAATAATAATAATAATAATAATATAATAACAAAAAACAATTATATAAATACTCATGAAATAATTACAAATAACAAATACAATGTAGTAACGCTGAAATAAATAAGGCCGAAGAGTCAAAAGTAAATATTTAAAAAATCTCGTTTTTTCAGAAAAACAAAAATAGATTTTTTCTTTTTCTCTTTGGGACGGGTGTTTGAGGGAGAGGGGGGGTTGGGGGTTGGGGGTTGGGGGGTGGAGGGTGGAGAGGGGGGGAGGGGGGACGCACAACCCCCCCCAATGACAGTGTACCTGAATTTAACACCACCATGGACAAGATCAATAAATAAACAAATATCAAAAAAGGGAAATAATCAGTGGCTTCTTCTTCTTCTTCTCTTCTTCTTCTTCTCTTCTTCTTCTCTTCTTCTTCTTCTCTTGTGATCAGTGGTCGCCCCCCCCCCCGCTCAGGGACACTCTGCGTCCGTGGACACGTCACTCGACCCTAAAAGCTTCTTTCCGTTCCAGGAGTTCACGCACCAGCACCGACCTCTCTGTCCGTCCAGGGAGGACTCACACTGCAACACAAACACACACACAGAGGAGACCAGGTCAATGAGCTGCTGTTGCATAGGTGACACACACACACAGACACACACACAGACACACACACCACCCACCTGTTTGGGTTTGTAGAGGCCGTGCTTGTCACAGTTCGGGAGGTAGAACCTGGTCAGCTTGTCCCCGAGCTTCTGCTGGGACTTGGCGATCTTGTCCAGGGCTCTCTGCAGCTCCAGGTGACAGGGCCCCTGTGGAGAGGGAGAGAGAGAGGGAGAGAGAGAGAGAGAGGGAGAGAGAGAGAGAGAGAGAGAGAGAGAGAGAGAGAGAGAGAGAGAGAGGGAGAGGGGTTAACTCCTGTGCACAGAAACAACACACACTGATGTACTGTCAGCTAACAAGTGGTTTGTTATCAAACTACACATACAACTTGTATTAACAAGCATCTACATCCTCTCTTTCTTTACATCTCTCTCTCTCTCTCTCTCTCTCTCTCTCTCTCTCTCTCTCTCTCTCTCTCTCTCTCTCTCCCTATTCTTCCCCTCATCATCCCATCACCAGCACACTAGCGCCCCCTTGCGACGCGCCGGTCCCCAGTCCCACTCTCTCCAAAAAAAACTTTGAGGAACATAAACATGCGCTGTGGATTTTGCAGATTCCACGCACGGTAATACGCGTGTGTGTTGGTGTGTGTGTGTGTGTGTGTGTAGTGTAGTGTGTAGTGTGTGAGTCTCACCTGCTCCACCAGCTTCCTGCGGATCGCCACCAGTTTGGCTTTCATGCTCTCCTGCGCGTCGGCTGCAGCCCGCGGGTCGAAGGGCTTCGTGTGTCCGGGGAGGAAGAGGCTGGAGCCCGGGTCCGAGATCATGGCTGTGTTCTCCATCTCCAGCTCTGGTTCTGCAGGAGGAGCAGGAGGAGGAGGAGGAGGAGGAGGAGGAGGAGGAGGAGGAGGAGGAGGAGGAGGAGGAGGAGGAGGAGAGAGGAGGAGGAGGAGGACAGAGGAGGAGGAAGGAGTCAGACTGGGAGCCCTGGTTTCTGGGTGTAATGATGAGAATCTGCAGCTGAACCAGAGCTGTGGAAGAAGGGTCCGCGGGCCTTACCTTGGGTCTGGGGCTCGGGGGTCGTGGCGGGCTCGGGGGTCTCCGTGCACACGGCCTGGCCCCGGGTGAGGGAGTGCAGCGGCCGGGGGTCTCCGGGTCGGGGGGTGCACCTCAGGCCGGACCCGCAGGGAGCCGTGTAGATCCCGCACAGCTGCGCAGGCTGCAGCGCGCAGGCGAGGCAGCAGCCGCAGCCGGGCTCCCGCAGCACCTCGCTGCAGCCGGGCGCCACGGCCGGGCACTGGCGCATCCGCTCCGGGGAGCAGGGGGCGCAGCGGATGGGCTCCGGGACCCCCAGCACCGGGGAGCCCAGCACCGGGACCCCCAGCACCGGGGAGCCCAGCACCGGGACCCCCAGCACCGGAGACCCCAGCACGGCGGAGACCAGCGCCGCCACCACGACGTGCCGCAAACATAATCCACCCGTGGACCACATAGTGAGCTGGAGACTCAATATAGCAAATATTGCAAAAAAAATATATCAAAAAGCTGGAGAGCAGATTCAAAAGAACTGGTTATTATTAATAAAGAGAAGAAGAATCCGGCTGGTTCCCACGGGTCCTGCTCTGTGGCTTCTTCTTCTTCTGTCCTTTGATGTTTGGGAGAATGTGGAACTGTGCCGTGCGCGCTCCCGTATTTATAGCCCCGGCTGCTCTGCGAGTGTTTGACGCATCATCGGCGTTATGAATGATTTCTGAAAAGAAGGTGTAATGAGACGCTGGCCTGTGATTGGTCGGCGTGGCCCCGGTCAGCCGGTTCATTAGAATACAACAACCCTCCACCGCGTCAATATTGATCCTGGAACAGAGAGTGCGTCCTGCACGTAGCCAGGCCGGCAAGTGACGACACCGGTGTTTGATGTTGCCACCGAGGACCCCCCCCCCCCAGCCCCCACCCTCCTCTGGTCTCACCCGGGTGCGACACCAGGCTGCACCCCCACATCTGCACATTACACACACACACACACACGGACACACACTTTGTCTGTTTCCAAGAGTTCAATAAAGAATCCTGAGTCACTGATGGAATCGATTTGTTTTCTGCTCATTTTGAAAACAACCTCGTCCATTCATGAGTGTGTTGTTGTGTGTGTTTGTATGTGTGTGTTTGTGTGTGTGTCAATCAGAATCAGAAGTATTTTATTGCCTAGTACGTTCACACATACAAGGAATTTGCTCTGGTTATTGGTGCAAACAACGAACATAGAAACATAAAAACGCAATAAATACAAATGCATAGGAGAGCAATAAAAAATGGGAAACCAGTATATATTTACTCACTGTTTACTTCTTATTTACTCACTTTTTACCAATATTTATACAAAGTAACATTTATTTTGAGATAAACATTTCTGAATAAAAATATATGAAAGATAAAAAGATATAAAAAGTGAAGTAAAAAAGTGAAATGCTAAATGCAAAACAGTGAACAGTGTCATATTGCAATATGCAATGTAATGCAGTAAAATATAATATGATATGAGTGTGAATGTGTGTGTGTGTGTGTGTGTGTGTGTGTGTGTGTGTGTGTGTGTGAGTGTGTGTGTGTGTGTGTGTGTGTGTGTGTGTGAGTGTGTGTGTGTGTGTGTGTGTGTGTGTGTGAGTGTGTGTGTGTGTGTGTGTGTGTGTTTATTCTTTTCATTGACTGCCCTCCCCCCCCCCCCAGAACTTCTTCTTACACAACTTTTAGGGGGAAAACTAATAAATGAATGAGAAGCAAATTACGCGCGCCCCCGCTTGGGCCCAGAGCGCGTGCGTGGCCCCGCTGTGCGCGTGCACGTGCGGCTCTCGGACACACAATTCCGTGCACGTGAGAGTTGTGTTGACGTATTACTATGACCGCGGGTCCCCGGGGGGGTCTCCGGTGGTCCCGGTTCCCTTCCGGTGACGCGGTGCCATGTGACCCCGGAGCCGTGCCATGGCGCACGGAGTCCCCGGTATGTGACGTCACGTCCCACACGCACAGCCGCGGGCGTGCGTGTGAGAGAGTTCCCTGAGTGGAGACACGTCACACCTGCAGCTTCAGACCCGGAACGCGTGCACGTTTCCGTGTTACGCGCAGCAAGTTGCGTCAGTCAGTGTGATCGGATCCACGCAAGGTCTTCTGGGATTGCATCATCTTGTCAATCTCCCACGTCACTTCCAGATTCCAAGACCCCCCCCCCTGCGCTAAAGAAAGCTCGCAGTGTAATCTAATGTGGCGTGACACCCCCCCCCCCCCTCAGTCAAATCACACATCTCATTGGTAGGAAGTAATCTGATTACCCTGTAGTACTGGTGCCGTTTGAATTCCCAGTCCTCCCAGGTCATGTCAGACCACAGAAGCAGATGTAACGTTCACATTATAGTTACTTTGCAGATTGTGATGTGAAAACTGAAATGTGTCATGTGTCATTGATTAAAATACCAAACAATATGGTTTAATAATCATTTAAAATGGGATTACTTTTCAATTAATGTCTCAGTGTCAATGATCCGATAAGCTCCTCCCATTTAATAAAGTTATTATCAACGAGAGGTCGTTATGTTACCTTGTAAACACTGACTATAGGAGCAACAGGTGGAAATGACTCTGGCTCATCTATAGCAATTATTAAATATTAATTAATATGCACTTTCCTGAGTTGTATATTCTCATTTCCAGAGAGTTTCTTGGATTACATTCTGAATATTGTGTAATCTTGGCACTTTACAGAAATTATGAAAATCTGAAAGGGTTAATCTGTCTTTCTTGTTTAATCATCAGTTCCAGATTTGTCCACAACGACGATTTAAAAGTTTGACATAAAGAGGAAAACTGAGCCAAGAGAAAAGTTTACTTTAAATAACTTTCTGTGTGTTTTACAGATTATAGATCAGATTATAGATCGTGTCTTCACCTCTTGTTTTCCTCTACGGTTTATCAAAGGTTATAAACCTTCACTGCCTGATTCTATATAACACACAGAATATTCTATATATCATCCCTCTGCAGCTCCTCATTCAAGCCTCATTTCACTCACATGTGTTTTTAATGTAACAGCTTCAATGTCAAATATTCTCAACATAAATTCACACATTTTCCCATGAAGCCTGAAGCAGCTGAGAGTTACAGCACATCTCTGCGGCTCAGAGGTTTCATTCGCTCTCCCGATGGAACATTGACGTGTGCAGCCTACGCAGTTTGTCCGGCAGGAAGTCGGCGTGTCGGCGTGTTCTCGCCGGACAGGAAGTCCCTAAATGCACAGCTGAGCGGCCGCGTTCCAAAACACTTAAAACTCAAGTTTACACCGGGACAGAGATCAGACTCTGGAGCCAAGTGTGTAAACCATGAGTCCACTGACTTTATACAGGAACATGTTGATAGTTTTACACTTTAAAAGAAGAGGGGGGTTTCCTCAGTGAACGGAAGTGACTCACCTGTCATCGAGGGAGCAAAGGTCAGGAGCTCCCGCTGACAGGTGGTCACACGTGGTGAGTGAGTGAGCAGGTGAGGAGGTCGAACCTTTGAAACTCCTCGTAAAAGAGTTTTGTAAAACAATCAGCAAAGTAAATCAAGATAAACTCAGTGGAGCGGTGCAGGAGTCACATGACAGGAAGCTCGTCATGTGACTCAGGTTAGGAAACTATGGAGTCATAAATTCTCGCCGTTTCTTGGCAGGACGGAGGTCAGAGATACGACCGATCACCAGTGGCTGTGTTTCACGATGTGTGTGATGTCGTCAGAGAGGAAGTGCTCTCAGGAAGAACGTAAACAAACATGGCGTCTGAAGCTTTGATACCAATAACATCTTTATTCTTCCATCGCATCACCATGTTTGTTCACGGCTTCATGACTCATGACGGATTAATCCTGTGTTTCTCTTCACCAAAAAGCTCTGGAATCGCTTCATCTTCGTCTACTACGCATTTGACTCTTCTTTTTCATCCTGACATATTTGTATTCTTTTCATCAACCCGCCCATTTGCTCGCTGGTTAATCATCTGCCATTTTCTCACATGTGTTCATTTGTTGAGGGAGAGATGGACCCAGGATGCGGAGGTATCAAAATAAAGGTAATTTAATGTAATAAAGGTCCTAAAACAGGACACAAACAAAACATAAAACACTAACATGGGACACTGGAAGGAAACAGGAACAGGAGGATCATATCCAAGCGACAAGGCGCACGGAAAACACAAAGGACCCAGGACGTGAAAGCTGACGAGACAGGAGACGAGGTTTGTTATAAACGTCAGAGATGTAGCTATGACACTGCATACTTTCTAAACAATTTAATAATTGATGCAGTGTCCTAACTACATCTCTGACGTTTATAACAAACCAAACAGTTTAAAAATCGGTTGAAAATTGAGCAAGTTACGGTTATTTAAAAAGTAGGCACCACCACAACACAATGTTATGGGTGAGCGAGCCGCCTGCAGCAAGATGGCCGCCATGTGGTGACGTTCGACTCCATTGGCCGAGATATCTAGCCTTATACATGTCTATGGACAACACACACAGGAACACGAGACTACAAAATAAAACAGGAAACAGAAAACCCAAAGAGTGAAAATTAACAAACTAAAATGACAGAACATCACAATTCGGACGTCATCAGGACTTTTTCTTGGAGCTGGAAGGAGAAACTCCGGAGAAAGTTCCTCAAGAACTGACTCGGACATTTGACTTCTCCCATTCAGCCCCTGTGGAAGATTCCAGGAGATTCTCCAGGGTTCAGAGTTGGACAGCAGCTCTACACACTTCTCACAGGAGATCCTACCCCCCCACTCGCCAAACCATCCATCTCATCTGGAAGCTTGAAACATCTTAAGGTCAAACGTACAAAGTGTTGCTTTAAATCAGTTGTGACGCTGTGACACAACTGCTTTTCCTTTGTGTTGAAACCAGAGTTTCCTGATGTGTTTGGCTGCGTGGCGTCCACAGCTGACCTGTGACCCCACCATGACGTCGGCGGGAGGGAAGGCGGACCCGAGCGGCGCCGGGAGCTGAGACGTGGATGGCGTGCTGCGTCACATTTACTCTCATTTCATCCAAGTGTGCGTCTCTGCTTTTTATGGCTCGTGCTCCTTAACCCCAGAAGTCCCAAAATAAAAAACGAGAGTGTAGTTGCATGTATGAGGCCTCGGCGGGGGGGGTGAAGCCTGATCCCCTGTGATGTGGCCTTATATGGTCGACGGAGGCGGAGTCAGAGCCTGGGATCCGCTCTGTAATTAGCGGGTTGATGTAAAGACGGAGCGACACCAGGGATCTGAACATGTGAAGGTTTCTCGGACCCTGACCACCGGCCCACCACTCACCAACTCACTGCAGGGCTTGTGTTGTGGAGGAGAGATGATGAGGAGTGGTGGGGTGAGTGGGGGGGGGGGACGAGGGTGAGGAGAGGGAGAGGGGGGGGGGAGTTCCATATCTTTCAGATGTCACATGATGGAGATCAAACGGCGCTTGGCATTGAACGTCCCAACGCTGGAATGTTTACCTTCGACAAGAGCACCGGGAAAAACAGGCTTGTTGTCTCAGGCTCACACAGACACAGACACACACACACACACACACACACACACACACACACGTACACACACACACACACACACACACACACACACACACACACACACACACACACATACACATACACACAAAGATAAGCAACTACACAGAAATACATAAAAACACACATAGAAACATACACGCACACTCACACACACACACACACACACACACACACACACACACACACACGTACACACACGTATACACAGAAAAATACACGTACACACACACATACACATACACACAAACATAAGCAACTACACAGAAATACATAAAAACACACATAGAAACATACACGCACACTCACACACACACACACACACACACGCACACACGTACACGTTAACACGTACACACAAAAACACACACATAGAAACATATACAGAAAAATACACGTACACACACCGAAACTCAGAAACATACACACACACAAACACACACATACAGACAAACATACACGTACACACACACGTACACGTACACATACACACACACGTACACATACACACACACACGTACACATACACACACACGTACACACACGTACACACAGAAACACACACACACACACGTACACATACACACACACGTACACATAGAAACACACACACATAGAAACATACACAGAAAAATACACGTGCACACACACAAACTCAGCACCATACACACACACAAACACACACATACAGACAAACATACACAGAAATACATAAAAACACACTCAGAAACATACACACACACAATCACAAAAAAACATATACACACAGAATAACATAAAAATGCCCGTACACACTTAAACACACACACACACACAAACTCAGAAACATACACACACAAAAACACACACATACAGACAAACATACACACATACACAGAAACACATAAAAACACACTCAGAAACACACGCACACACACACACACACATATAGAAACATACACACACACAATCACAAAAAACCATATACACACACAGAAACATAAAAATACCCGTACACGTACACACACACACACACACATACACACACACATACACATACACACACACACACACACACACACACACACACACACACACACACACACACATACACACACACATACAAATACACAGAAACAGAAACACATAAAAACACACACAGAAACATACAGGAACACACACACATTCACATTCACACACACACACACAAACATAAAAATACTTGTACACACTTAAACACACTCACAAATACACGCCCTCCATTTATGATGATTTAAACCTTGCCCTTTGGAGGGCGTTGGGGGGGTGGGGTGTGTGTGTGTGTGTGTGTGTGTGTGTGTGTGTGTGTGTGTCTGTGTGTGTGTGGGTGGGGGGGGGGGGTGGGGGTTATCTACGACAGATGAGCTCAGAAAAACAGGGTTGTTTGAAATCACACCCACAGAAAGAATGCACACCTGCGTCAGGCCGACGCCCAGAGGTGCTGTGAGGTGAACTGTGTGTGTTCCTCCTCCGTCACCTCCGTCCTCCATCAGGAGCCGCTGGAGCCGCTGGAGCTGGAGCTGCTGGAGCCGCTGGAGCCGCTGGAGCCGCTGGAGCTGGAGCTGCTGGAGCCGCTGGAGCCGCTGGAGCCGCTGGAGCCGCTGGAGCTGCAGGCAACAACTGTCCAACTCCGAGGAAACATCCATTAACTCTGAGTAGGGTTGCAAAGGGGCGGAAAGTTTCCATGGGAAGTTTAGCTCGGGAATTTTGGGAATTTTGAAAAAAAAAACTACGCAAATTAAATGTGAGCAATAAAAACATCATTCAAAACTCTATTTTAAAGATGTATGGAACGTTGAGTTTCAACCCTCCACTGTGCATTCTTCCATCACATGCACAGATAACTCCCAGCATGCTTCACTCTACAGCAGGGCTATTGAGGCCTGCTGTAGAGTGCAGGACTAGTCAGGTAAGTTTCCATGATATTACTGGGAAAATATATCAGCATGCTGATTGAGGATTGTTCATCTGTTCATCTAGCCTATTTCCATTCATTTATCCATCAATTGTAAAATATGTTTACAGACGATTCCAATTGTTTGGCTAACTATTTATATCTCTGGCATTGCATTAGTGTTTTTTTACAAACTTTTTTCTCATCTTATTCTACAGAACAATGCCACGTGCACTCTCTCATGTGTGGAGACATTTCACCTCATCCAATGTAGAAGGAAAGGCTGTGTACATTTGCAAATACTGTGCAAAGACCTATGTTAAGAATGACACAACGATGCAGAAGCATATAGTCAAGTGCCCAAAGTTTCCTCAGGGCTCAAATCAGCCTATGACACAACAAAATGTTTATATTTATGTCTGTATATGACAAGGTAAATACAGTTAGTATAAATTACCCACAACATTTCCAGTTTATTCCCGTTAATTCCTGTATATTCCCGTTTATTCCCGTTAATTCCCGTTAATTCCCGTTTATTCCCATGGAAAGTTTCCACCTTCGAATATTCCCGGAATTTTGCATCCCTAACTCTGAGAGATTCCCCGGCTGCTCAGAAGCTTCCTCACACACAAGACGTGTTAACGCTCACCTGTCCTGAGGCTGAACGAAGGCCCAGAGGGGAAGTGGAGCGAGTGGCCTCCTCCTCTGGATGTTCCTCAGCCTCAGGTGTTTCCTCATCCAGCAGGAACGTGAGGAAGCTCCTCCAGTAGCTTCAGGCTCACCTCCAAAGCTCTGGAATCTCCTCGTGTCTCCAGGTTGACGTCTTTGAGATATTTGTGTTCTCCAGTTTCACGTCTGTTGCGTGTTTAAAACGTCCACAACACGCACACTCGTCAAACATGGTTTTTAACAAAGGGGGGCTGTTGGATGATGGTAGGAGAACATCCAGAGTTCAGCTCAGGTCGTCTTCCTCCCGCTTGTCATACAAATAAAACGTTTCCTTCTCAGCTCAGCAGTTGAAGGTTTGTTGTTGAGTAAACAGAGTCACCTCCTGCAGAGGAAGACAGTGGGACACGGAGGAAAGCTCCAGACCAGACTCTGGACTTCACAGAATCCAAGGTCAAGACCAAATCCTGACATTCCTCTGAGACTCTTCTTCACTGACTCTTCTCCAGTGAAGCGAGTAATGAGAAACAGATTCTACCGGTGAATAAAAACCTTTTTTTATTAAATCGCTCGCTCACTTAAACAACCCGGCTCCTGAGGGATTATCATCACGAGAGGAATCACAGAGTCCTGAGCCGTGACTCGCTCGCCGGCTGCTGACTCACCCGTGAGTCATGGCGTTCGGCGGTTGTTAACGCAGCTGGAGAAGTGACACTTGAACTTGAGTTAACTGTACAGGTTGAATGTTTGATTGCAGCCCCCCCCCCCACCCCCCCGGGACCCCGAGGCCACTTGGTGGTGTTTAAGGGAGAAGGAGATTTGGTGGAAGGTGACATTTAAGAGGTGTTGCTGATGAGTGACGGGGGGGGGGGGGGCAAAGCAGGTCATGTCAGAGCGAGATCGAGCGCCAGGGAAAGAGGGTTTTTCACAACCTGGCAACCCGAGTGTTTACTCTGTTATGTTGTCCTGAAACTCCCAGGGAATAATTCATGGATTGGCAAGTGTGACAGTCCATTAAATATCCATTATAAGGTGTTTTTTCACCAATAAATACTTATATACACAGATTGTATATTTGTTTGTGTCTTTTACAAATATTTGTTATGTTTACTTTCCACTCTCTGCTGTAACACGACAACTTTCCCACCAGTTGGGCCAAGGATTAATTTATTTCATCCTTATCTTATCTCATCTAATTTGATCTAATCTAGACTAATGTTGTCTTAATTTATTTGATGTAGTCTTTTTTTATTGGAGTCACTTATTATTCCAGCCTGCAGGAATCTGGAAAAGAAATTCGGATTAAAACACAAACAAAACTTTACAAAACGAAGCGTTCAATTGTTAATTAACTTAAGTAAAGCTTCAAAATAGGGCCGTTTAATAATGTGGTTTGGACAATGAAAGTTACTTGTATAACTACTTAGTAACTTATCTTATCTTATATCTTATAACTTATAACTTATAACTTATATCTTATATCTTATATCTTATATCTTATATCTTATATCTTATATCTTATCTTTTCTTATCTCATCTTATATTATCTTATATCTTATCTTAGGGCAGCAGCCTGCAGGATTAACTGGACTTTGGGAGGAAGTTGGAGGAGAAACTGGACAAAAACATTCCCTAGTTTATCATCTTAAATTATTTTAGCCGATTATAATCGTTGGAAATGGTGAAAAAAGCCTGAAGCAACTTTGCAAAATGCAAAAATAACCAATAAAATATCAAAAAAGACCAAGAAAAGCAGCAAACACTTCACATTTGAAAAGTTGGATACAAGTCATGTTATGTAGTTATGTTAGAATGTAAACCACGGCTTGGACACTGGGATGATTCTCCACCAGTGGGATGCAGACGGGTGCCCTGGTGCGGATGGAGACTCCGGTCCCAGCACACGCATGTGGCGTGTTGTGGTCGGTGTCCTCTCGCCCCGAGCAGCGAATCAGGCGCCAGGAGGAATGTGATGTGAGCGAGCACAAGGACGCTAATCCCCGGCAGAGATGTTCTTTCTGTTCTTCTCTCCTTCTCACAAGATTTCACTTAATCGGATAATCCATGTGTCTTATTAACCAGGCAGCGCCGATCGGGGGTCGAGGTCACGGAGCCGGGGTCGTTCGTGGCGATGGAGGCTCGGGCCACGCCAACCTTACTCGCCAGGGCCCGGCGTCTTGGCGTGTTGCCGTGTCGCTCCACGTGTGTGTTTCCGAGTTAGTGTATTTGTTTGTGAACTTGTGATTTGACACTTGTGTGTGGGAAACCCAGGAAATCCAGGCTCCCATGCACCAGCGTCCATTGTTTTTAGTTTCCTCCTCTCTCTCCCTCTCTCTCTGCTCTCTCTCCCTCTCTCTCTCTTTCCCTCTCTCTCTCTCGCTGCCGCTCTAATGAGAAGTGGGAGGAAGTCCGAGCCAGAGGATTGCACTTGGCAGAGTTAAGTGGATACAGTCTCATGAATGGGTCAGAGGAGCTGCTACGACTCCCCCGTTATTATCCCCCCCGTGCAGGACAATGGAGTTTTCCATCCAAACTCACTGTTACTTTCCTCCCCCTCCTCCCCCTTCTCCTCCCCCTTTTCCTCCCATCAAATCCGTGCTGGAAGATCCTTCCTTCGCTAAACAATGGAACAGTGTGTCCCGAACATGAAACATCAAACGACTGACAGCAGTAAATAAAGACTCAGAGATCATATGAGCAGAGGAGGAGCCGCGGAGAAACGCTCTTCATCATGTTCCCTCAAACTTTATTGTCCCCAGGAGACACAGATAAATATGTGCAGCACAATAAAACACGTGAGTCAGTACATTTCTGAGTTTATACAGAACGGGAGGAGAACATCAAGTTCTGAGAAGTACTCCAGTAAATATTATAGAGATCTGAACGTGTCTGGAGAGGTGGAAGGGATTCTACCTGTTTCTATAGTGTGTGTGTGTGTGGGAGGCAGGTGTTACTCATGTTGTGGGGACCTGAGTCTGTTTTTACAGTCATTTATATGTATATAATTATACTTATTATAGTGTTTTTAGGTGAAGAAGTCTTTTAAGGTAAAGGTTAAGGTTAAGGTTAACCTGGAAATAATACAATAAGGGAGTTTCTTTTGTTTTTTTATCATTTTCTTTCTCCATTACTTTTAAATTATATTGTGTCATATCGTTTCATTGTCTTTGATTTGAAGCGACATTCTAAGAATTTGCTTCTTGTCTTCGATGTTTTCTATTCTTTATTTTATTCGTGAAGCATCTTGTGACAGACGCTTCAAAAACTTTCCGTATCAATAAAGTCATTGATATTGTTTTGCTTTCCACAGAATTTAAAATGTACAAAACTCGTCAACAATAATACAAAAATCACCTTTTACTGCTTTTATGTGATCAAGTTATCACCTGACATCGTCCTATATGTATTTAATCCAACCCTTCTTTGTTTTGGACGATGTTCTCTGACGTCTCTTCTCTCATGCAGGTTGTTTTTCCTCCTGTATTTTCCTCTCTGTTTTTAGAAGTGCGATGAGAATGTGTTTTTCTCTCGCCGTGGTGACGGGACGATGAGGATCTGGGGGTCTTGTTTTCCCTCGGGGTCTCTTATCAGTTCACCTCCGTTCACCTTGATCCGCTTCGTGTCTCTGGAGGTTATTATGACAGTTTCTGCGTGTTTCATGGTGTTTTCTCTCAGCGCGTCACATTCCATCTGTGTGGACGCTCAGAAGAGACCAAACATGCAGGAGCGCTAGGAGAAGGTTAGTAAGGGTCAGCGCTGCTCTTACACAACATGGAGTTCAACGACCCTGTGTGCGTGTGTGTCTGTGTGTGTGTGTGTGTGTGTGTGTGTGCTGACGAGCTTGGAGGAAAAACATAATGTACAAGAAAAGAATAACAGCCCGGCTCGGTGATGAGAAACCGTCCAGCGGGAGGATGTTTTCTCTCCGCTAATCAGAAAAGTGTGATTTGTGTTTTTGGCTCTCGTCGGAAACCTCGAGGAAATGTTTTCTCTCTCTCTCTCGCTCTCTCTCTCTCTCTCTCTCTCTCTCGCCGAAGCTCGGTTGTGAAACGAGAGTTTCTCAGAAAAACGCTTTCTCTCTGGCACGAGGAGCTCGGCCCCTCGGAGCTCGGCCCTTGCATATGGATCTGATAAAAGCATAAAAAGAAAACAATCCTTCCAGATGAATCACGGGCTCTGAGGGTTCTGTGGGTCTGAGTTGTACGACGGCCCTGGGAGAGGAGAAGTGGAGCCAGTGGCCTCGACCTCTGACCTCTGGGTCGTCGGCCAGCGTCCGAGGTTTAACTGATTCTCTGCGGTTCGGGTTGGAAACAGAAGGAAACAGCTTCAGCAGCGTCAGTGTGTCCTTCAAAGACGTCACAGGCTCAGTGTTATTCTAGACATAAAATGTGGATTCGCGTACGTGAAGAACATTCAGGCAAAGGGGCGGAGCCAAAGAGCAGCAGGGGGCCGCTCCCCACGTGTGACTTGATTTGTGATGTTTGATTATTTCCCCGTTGGCTGAGCAGTTTCCATGTTTAAAAATATTTGTGTTTCTCCAGCTTCGTATCCGTCGCTTCATCAACACGCCGGCTCTACTTCGCCATCTTGTGTCTTTCTGCTTCTTCCTGTTCCCCTGGTGTTTCCTCGCATGTTGAGTTTTGATCTTCCTCCTTTGGAATCCTGTTTTGTTTCCGTTGTATCTTGTTCTTTTCACTCTGACGGAATCTGGCGTCATTCGGACACATGATACGTTCGATGTGACGACAACAGCAACGAGTTATCATAACAAGTAACGCAGACGCAGGAGGAGACGTTATTTTAAAACCATGTGAGAAGCATCTCTGACGTATATAACGATACCTTGGAAAGTGTTTACGATTCCATTCACACACCTTCACTGATATACAAGTCCAATAATTAATAAGGTATTAACTGTTAATTGAACAATTAGTTACAATTATTATTATTATTTGTGGACTATAATGACATTTTTTCGAATTATCAAGCGACGTTTTCGATTTTTATGTCGCGTAAGCTCGGGGTCTTGGGGGGAGGGGGGGTCAACGACATGCAGGTTCAGGCTCAGTTTGTTCTCATGTTCACGGCGCCGACGTAATACGTGTTTGATGTCGAAAACACGAGTTCAAGCGCCCGTTTGACCTCAAACACGAAAACACAGAAACACAGAAACATGCAGACGAACGTGTGGGAAAGAAACTTCTGGAGAAGAAGCTTCTTCAACATAACAACACGTTCTTCTCGATGTTTAACTTCAAACTCTCTTTTGTTTGAAACAACCACAAAGTGCTCGGATCAACACCAGAGTGAAGACGTGAGTTGTTCTCTCCTCCCACGCTGCAGCCGGGTTAACGGTCCGGGATGTTATGACACACGGGGTCACTGAGTGAGCAGAGCGAGGGCGGGGGGGCGGGGCAGTTTACCGGTAGTGTCCCGGTCTTGAACATGTCGCTGGTCCCGCTGACAGACGGCCGCTCCGCTCGACCACAGCTGCAACCGAGGCCAAAAAAGGCCCATTTCCGTTTCTTATCTCTGAGTGTTTACGCTGCCGCTCCTGAGTGTTTGATCCTATCAGGAGAGTCCGGCAGGTGGTACACACACACACACACACACACACACACACACACACACACACACACACACACACACACACACACACACACACACATAGGGAGTTGTAACTGGGTTATCAACAGAACGTAGTATTGACGTCCTCTGTGCTGATTACACACAATCAGCATGAATCACTGAGCTCACAGGGGTGGGGGGGTAGGATCGGGGGGGTCGGGGGGGTGGTGTGGTGGGTGGTGTGATTCTCCTGGTTTATAATTCACTCGTTGAAAAACAAAACCCTCGATGGCTCCATGTCGGGGCAGGTTTCTTGTTGTGTTGCCGTGACAACCTGTCACTCAGGATGCTCCACACACACACACACACACACACACACACACACACACACACACACACACAGACACACGCACACACACACACCTGTGCCTCTGTGTGTTGTCGTACTTTTGCATGAACATGTTTTTGTGATAGTGTGAATCTTCCAGATGTGAACGGTTTGAACCTGTGACCACATCTGGTCTGTTTCCTGTTTCACAATAAGAGCGTCAGAGCCACATCTTTTACTTTGTCCTTATGGGAAACAGCCTGTTTATATATGTTTCCTTTATATTTTACTTGTTATACCTTTTATTTAACATGCTTATAAATTTACCATATATCTATTTTACATTGTATATTTGTACTTTTTGTGTTTCCGAAGTTTTAAAACCATTATAAAACCAAATTTATTGTGTTGTTGTCTTTGAATCTTAAAGAGGAAACAGTTTAAATTAGTTGCTTAAACTCTCAGCTCTGTGGTGACCTCTGCCCCCCCACCACAACAGGAAGTCCACAGGTGTAATTAACCATGTCAGAAGCAACTCCTCCTCTGTTCAGCTAATCAGGAAGTAAATGGGCCAAATGGACACACACACACAGACACACACACACACACATACGCCAACACACACACACACTTACACTTGACTTGACAGGATGATCAAAAAATTATTCAAACAAATTCCAAAAAAGTGATTATTCCCAATTTTTCTCTCTTTTTTATATTGTGTCAAGGTTCTGGTATTTTATGAACACAATTTATTTATTAATTTGTTCCTTCGTCTTGATGCTTCCTCCTTTAAATATCCACCAAAGACTAATTCCCATAAACTCTTAAATCTCATTTATTTCTGATTTCACTGATCTTTATTATTAACACCACATACATTTTTCACTGTTTTATTAATATGTATTGATTAATCATATATTTAAAAGGCCTTGGAGTGACAGCTGTGGTTTTGTGACCTTACACCTGTCGACAACTCAAGTTTATAAAAATTATATAATCAGTAAACTTCATGTGGAACTGAGCTGTTGTTTCTCTGGACTCCGGCTGACATCGACCTGGTTGTTGCTCCAGACTTCTCTGTTTTTCTACTGTTACATAACTTTATGACCGAGTTTGATGGCCTCGGCATATGCACTGTGTGTGTGTGTGTGTGTGTGTGTGTGTGTGTGTGTGTGTGTGTGTGTGTGTGTGTGTGTGTGTGTGTGTGTGTGTGTGTGTGTGTGTGTGTGTGTGTGTGCATTGTTGAGAATGAGGACAGGAAGTGGCGCACTTTCTCCAGGAGACACGTCCCCACTGGCTTTATTTTTTTATAACCATAATACGTCAATATCATCGCAGTGCAAACACTTAGTATAAAATATCATCTTTAACAAAATGTACATTCACATAAAACATCTCAATAAATACATCTTCAACAAAAAACCCACAAATATCTGATCATTCATAAATATCTCTGAAAAAGACAATGTACAGTAATATCTATCAATACGTATGACAATTGAAACCCGTATCATACAGTATGAAAATATCCAGTTTACAGGAAAAAATATTGTACAGAACTCGTTTCTATCAACTTTCCTTCAAATTGAAAGCAAGTGTATAAAAAATCCTCATTTTTGACTTTTGAGAAACTGAGCGTTCAGACTTTAAATCTGTTTAAATCTTCTCCCTCAGATTTCATTTCTGGATTAATGTCTCAGATTCAAATACGTTGTTTGTGAAATTGTTACAAAACTGTTGAGGAAACAGTAAAAATGCATTCGACAAACAAAAGGAAATCCACAGGAGCTGCAGCCGCACATTCCGTCGTGCTGCAGCTTCCACACCACAACTCTGATATGTTTATGAAAATAGGTTGGCACATTTGATAAACCAGCTACCTGTTGACTAGAGCAGGAGCGGGGGAGGAGGAAGAGGAGGAGGAAGAGGAGGAGGAGGAGGAGGAGGAGGAAGAAGAGGAGGAAGAGGAGGAGCCCCCGGCCTGATGTCAAACTTTCCTGAATATTGGTCCTTGAAAAAAAAGGTTTTGCACACCAAGCCCATGAAGAAGAAGAAGAGGAAGAAGAAGAAGAGGAAGAAGAAGAAGAGGAAGAGGAAGATGGGTCAAAAAGAAAAAGCACCGTACATTCAAGAGGACAGCTACCGTCAGCGCATGCACGAGGACGACGTCTCATCAGAACGCATGCATGTAAACGCCACAGGCTCGCAGCAGTGCATGCTGGGAACGATGCGAGGAGAGTTCATGGCTGTGGTGAGCCGTACTGGGGAGGAGCTAAACCAGGAAGTGAATCATCTGGGTCCGGTGGGAGGAGCCAGACGCGGATTCCTCCGCTCGACCGAAAGCAGCTTTTAAGTTTCATAAAAATAGTCAAACTGAATAAATCTCAACAATAGAAAATATTTCTTCGTAAACAAGCACGCGGGAAATAAAAAGTTTTTCTTTTTTTTTTTTTTAGATAGAACTCCGTGAGGAAGGAATCACACTCGCACGATACGGAAAATATAGAATTTTTTTATCTAAGTCATGCTTCAACTCCACAGAGATACACACGTGTGTGGCGACGCACACGCTAAAGGCTACACACACGATCGGGTGGAAGGGTCCAGCCGGCTACAGCATGCAGGGGGGTGGGGTGGGGGTGGGGGTGGGGGGGGCTGAGATTGCGTTATTGCTACACTTTGACGAGGAAGAATCTGGAAGTCAAGCATCACAGGGAGAACAGACGGGAACGGGACTGGAATGCAGCGGCGGCATCATGCACTTACAGACGCCGAGGCGAGCGGCGCCGTCCAAAGGGCTTCGGCGAAGGGAGGGGGGTTGGGGGGGGTGGGGGGGGGGCAGAGACGTGCCGTCGCCGCCAACCCGGCGGAGGCAACGCCCTGTTGTGTTTTCGGCAGCTTTTAAAATCGTTAAAACTGCCTTTTTACAATTCTACATTTGGCTTCATCCACTTTGAAAACAGGCGTCTGATTGGAGGGCGACGCCCCCGTGACCACGAGTCTGATGGAGGGCGACGCCCCCGTGACCACGAGTCCGATGAATCGACAAAAGGCAACGAAAAAGAAATGGCAAGGAACTCATCGTGAGGAGCGGTTGCTAAGGCAACAGCACTGATTTGGTATTATACTGAGAGAAAATGGTCGATCGGAAACTTCTGGATGCGTTTGAGGCTTGTGCACTACACTACCCAGGGTGCATTGCAGTGGGTTTCGTATTATGTCGTGGATTCAGTTTTTCACGGCGTCTACTCTGAGATCATGGAGACATCCTTGGCCTGTGATTGGTTTACGGAGCAACGTGGCTAAAACGTCCCGGAGCCTGACGCCCCCTGGAGGCGTGAGTCCGATGGAGGCCGGCCCCCTCCTAAACGCAGGCCTCCCATTGGTTGATCAGTGTGTCCGCCTCAGTAGAAGAAGAACGGAGCTCTCTCTGCTCCACGCCATCATTCTCCCGTTTCCCACGGTCACCATGGAGACAGCGTCCGTCACACCATTGCCGTGGCGACAGAGGGCAGGTACCTGGTGGTGCTGGTGGAGGTGGTGGGCTTGGCCATGCCCGGGTTGGGGGTCCTGATGGTGGCGTAGGTGGCGACGGTGGGGGCGGGGCTCAGCCGGGTGCACACGCTGCCGTGGGAGAACGCGCTCGTCCGGCGGTCCGGGTTGCCGGGCAACTGCAGCTGGGTCTGAGGAGGCCGGCCGCCATGTCGCCGCCCCTCCAGGATGTAGGTGAGCATCTGACCTTTGCCCTTCACGCTGACCTGGCCGCGGCAGACGAAGTCATAGTGGTCGGTGAGGACGCGGTAAACCTCTTCGGTCACCTGGAGACGAAACGTAGAGAAACACGTGAGACACGATAGATACTCAAGGTTTTAAACGAAGCCAGAGCAGATGTGTACCTGGATCTTCCCTTGAACCCCGGTGCTGTCCATCCTGCTCGCCACGTTCACCGTGTTGCCCCAGATGTCGTACTGAGGCCGCCGGGCGCCGATCACCCCGGCAACCACCGGACCCACGTTGATACCTGGAACCAATCCACAACATCCGGGTCATCAGCTCCAGAGTCGGGCCACGTTTACTCCAGATTGTAGAAAATGTGTCAGGATCATTTTCAGTAGAAGCTATAAAATCGAATTTGGTTCAAGTACACAGACTGGAGGAGCCAGGGATCAAACCACCGACCTCAGTGGACGACCCGCTCTACCTCCAGAGCCGCAGCCTCCAAGTATCAGTTTCCAGAATCATGAGTTGTGATGTTACGAGTGAATCAAGTCCCATCGTGCAGGAGGAAGCTTTGTGTCATGACTTCTGAGGTGAAAGCTCCAGATCAGATTTATTTCTATTCTCAGTTTATCACATTCATGCAAACTGGTGTGAGACTGATTCTTTATCTTCTGCAGGACATCGACCCACCGGCTCCTTGACCCATCTTTGCTTTTCTGCACATTCTGGACTTGTTACCGCAAAATTACCGACAGCTTCTGCGACGTGGGACATCCAAACATACGCAGGGTTCTAGCACACGGAGCTCCCACAGTCTGCAGACAGGATGGCACTGTGTACACCAGGCTTCACTGGGATTAAACACGCGCTCCCCACAGGATACACAACACAATGGAACCTCCAGCTCCAGGTCTCGCTGTGACGAGCTTCCTGTGATGCATTTCCTGCCGAACTTACCGGCACTGAACGTCCAGTGTCCAGTGCAAATAGGTCAGGAGCTGCAGCACCGATGTTTATATAGACCCGTGTATGTACGTCTGCATGTGTGTGTGTGTGTGTTGGTGTGTGTGTGTGTGTGTGTGTTCCCTCACCTACTCTCAGGACAAAGTCGTTGTAAGACTGGTAGTTGATGGCGTCCAGGACGTCAAACATCTCGATGGCAAAATCCGACACTGTGCATAAATGTGAGGTGACGGACTTCTTTGGCTGAGAATCAGTGAAACAGAAGAAAACTCAATTATGTGCATCTGTGTCCTCCTGACATGATGGAACACATTGTTCCCGTCTCGGCCCGCAGTGAAAGCACCTTCGGCCGTCAGCGACTGTGACGTTTGCAGAAGTTTTCAGAAAGGACTCTTTTGTTTGTCAGCTTTGCAGGATTTAAAGAAACTTTATGAATGTGAAATATGCTGACGCCACAGGGGCCGGTAATCCCTCGCAGAGGATTTGTGGAGTGAAACGTGTTCTGAACGTCAACACCCAGAAAATAACAACCTGGGGATAACAGGCCTCTCAAGAAAAGGCTCCGTGCATTCTGAACCGTTTCAAAAGGTGCGAACACAGAAAGTAAAACTCACAAAGCGTCTAAATATAGCGAGTGTACCTGGGAGGCAGTCGTAGGAACCAGCCCGACTGCAGCCATGTACGTGCTGCCGATGGTCTTGATCTTCTCGATGTCCCTGTAGCACTCTTTATCCATCAGCTGGGAGGAAGGAGAGAAGACGAGCAAATCATTAAACTGTCAGTTTGAGTTCATGCAAACGAACCGAGTACAGATTCCTGCAGGAAGAAGAACTTTCCCATCTGGGACCTTTTCTCTGCATCGCACCGATAAACATTCTATGAAGCACAAGTCAGTTCATCTTGCATCAGATCTTCAGATTCTCCCAAACGCGGAAACGTGAAACTTTCAGGAGCTGTTTCATCACCTCGTCGAAGTCGGCGATGATCTCGTTGAGGAGCCGCAGACACTCGACTCCCATGTTGTTCCCGTCCAGCTCGATGTAGAAGTCGTTGAAGTTGGCGATGGAGGCGAACAAAACGCCGACCTGAGCGTAGGACTGGTAGTACAGGTCCTGGAGGAGAGGAGGAGTGGGTTCTGGTCAAATTCTAAGATTAAGGTCCTTTTACCATCAACGTTATTCCAGTTCTACAAACAATCAGGTGCAGAGTCATTAAGAGATCTAAAATAAAGATTTAATAGGAGCAAAGTGCATTTCTGGTTCCAATTGAAGCACCAAACAAATCAAACAAAATCTATGACAGCGAAAAAACTGAGGAAAATACACATTGTCTCGGGTTAACTGCAGCTTACGAGCAACAGAGATTCAAACTGTGTCCGTCACCTGTAAAAAGCTGCTGGTGTTTACATGGTGTGTGTGTGTTAATGTGTGTTAATGTGTGTTAATGTGTGTGTGATTGTGTGTGCAGGACAGACGAGTCGCAGGTAAACTCTGCAGCAGCAGCAGATTCACCGAGGTCCCACTGTGTTGTGTTATGAATACAGAGTATGGATGAACTTTAGCCCAGAGGAAGGAGAGGAAGTCTTTCTATACACCGTGGCTCAGTGGGGTCACCGGCGTGCCGGGAACACACTTCCTGTTCCCAGTGTTGACCAGTCTGAGCCTCAGATGATCCCTGCGTCGTCTGATGCCCCGCCCACTGATTGTTGGAGGATAGGAACTCACTATTGTTCCTGTGACACAGTTCTGGGTTCTCACTACGGCACAAAACCAACAGGGAGTTTAACCGACTCACCAGAACCCGAGTGGCGTCTGATTGGCCCAAAGCGTGTGGGTCGACGCCAAGGTCCTTAAATTAATGAATTATTCTCTGTGATCTCGTGACCACGAGGTGATGCATCAACACCAAACTTGTATGTGCTCGTCTCTGACCTGAACCACATCCTGGTTCCCTCCAGGTTTCATGGTTAGTTTCTGTGTAATCTTGCTCATAAACAAACAAACCAAACCAAACGTCTGTTATAATGTCGGAAGCATCTGAAGGCTCCACTCTGCAAAACCCTCTGCCCTAAAAGCAGAATCCACCCATTGTACTGTTGAAGATTCACTAATTAACGATGAGGAGGACAACAATCACCTGAGATATTATATATCTACAGTGTATTTATGATTGTTGAATTTTTCCAAAATAATCGTAAACAATTGCTCTCAATTGCTATCCACACCTAAAGTCGTATCAACAACTCAGAAAGTCAGTAAAACTCTAATGTGAACTTTTGACACCTAGCAGATATTTTTGTGATTAATGTGCACTTTTTAATTTATTTGCCTGTCACATCTGCTCTTTATTATTGTTTAAATATTGTAAAGACGGTAAAGAGTTGTGTAAATTATCTAAACACATAGATACAACTTGTGCTGTTTACAGGATCCAGGTTTTCTCCACAGAGGAGAATGTGAGCACACAGTTCACATCCCAGTTCTTCCTACCTGAGGTTGTGAACTTTAACTAATGGACAGAAGTTTTATTTTGGGATGATGGGAGACTTCACCTGGAGGACAGGGTGGAATGCCAGAGCCTGTCAAGCTGCATGATGGGAAATGTAGGAACCAGTGTTTCTGGGGCTTTACACTTTAGAAAGTCTGATCGTTTCTGCAGCTTTGACCTTTAGCTTTGCATTAGAAGATCAAGCTTCTTTCAGCTCTTGACGTCATCACGCAACAACTTAGCCCAGATTTGATTCTAATATGTTAAATAGGCTCAATTCTGGATTGCAACGTCAAAGCTGTGTGGTTCTGCTCGATTAACTCACAACATGAACGTTTTAAATACACAATCACAGTGTGTTCTATTATAAGAGACTTTAGTGTAACCCGTGTTTTGCAACAGGAGAGGAAAATAAAAAAGCAAGACTGATGGTGTTTGTCTCATTTTCATGCTTTTATCCTGTTTAGTGGAATCATTTCTAATAAAGAATAAAAAATTCTATATATTTCAGCATTAAACTGCTGATAATAAACCAGGATGTGTGTAGGTCTGACTCCTGAGGGAATAATCTGCAGTTAATGTTTGTATCCTCACTATAATGTAGATAAATATACATTTCTGTTTTGAGGCCAATTTATCTTTCTTATGGAATGTATACGTATTTTTGAATGACAAATAAAACTAGTATAAATTTGGATCCTCAGGCCACACCCACTAAATGTCCACATTTTACTACGGCAGCAGGAATGTGGCCACAGCTCCTGTGTTTACATCCAGGCTTCTCCTCGTGAGGGGCCGAGTGTTTCCTGGTTCGCAGGCGGAGGGATGTGTGTTTTCATCACTTCCCGAGGAGGAGGAGGAGGAGGAGGGCGAGCGGGGGGGGCCCGAGGAAGGAACAGGGATCAGTGGAGGGGATGTTCATCAATCAGTGGACGCAGACAGCTCACACTTCCATTCTAACACCAGCACACATGGTCGGGGAAGCCGAGCCATTGTCCAGAACAGAAACAGGATATTTTCTCGGACACAGAGAGAGAGAGAGAGAGAGAGAGAGAGAGAGAGAGAGAGAGAGAGAGAGAGAGAGAGAGAGAGAGAGAGAGAGAGAGAAAGAGAGAGAGAGAGAATCTGTTAACGAGGCCAAACACAAAGCCGGCAGCTTCCAGGTTTAATCAGCAACTTCTGCAGAATCAGAACTGATAATCAGCTGGAAGTGAAACCTTCAGATGCTCAGATTAGATTCCACACAGGCTGATGAACACGGGTTCAGTGACTGGAGGGTCAGAGGAGAAGCTTCGGACAAACTGAACTAAATGTGGTTGAGAAGTGAAAGTTTAAGATGTTTGGAACTCGAGTCTCATGGTGAACGATCGCAGGTTCATGAGAAGGTTTCAGTCTCATGCTTCTGCTGACAGATAAAAAACATCTTCTCCATCACACTCAATAAAAAATGTACAAGTCCACTGGTTGATCTTTATATTTCATCTCGTTAAGACGGTGAATTAACTGAATCTAGCTCCGTGTGCACGATGACAAAATGTCTCATTTGATATTGATTAAGTCAAAAAAATTCATGATGACAGCAGGACAAGTGTATGTTAAAAGTGAAAGCAATTTAAAATGTATTTATATATTATTTATACACGTTGTTGAAAGTACTTAAATACCTGTGTACTTGTACTGCATGTGTACTTTAGAGTGACCTGACTTTTATTCCACCCCTACACCTCAAGGATGTGTTAAATTCACACATATTATATTATACTGCATTACATTGCATTTTGCAATTTGACACTGTTCACTGTTTTGCATTTTGCATTTCACTTTTTATATCTTTTATCTTTTTTATATTTTTATATAGATATGTTTATGTCTAAACAAATGTTACTTTGTATAAATATTAGAAAAAGTGAGTAAATAAGAAGTAAATAGTGAGTAAATATATTTTGTTTTTTTATTGTTTTTGTTATGTGTGGTGTATTTATTGTGTTTTTATGTTTCTATGTTCATTGTTTGCACCAATAACCAGAGCAAATTACAGGTAGGTGTAAAACTACTTGGCAATAAATACCTTCTGATTCTGATTCTGATATCTAGGAATCTAGTTGTGTTAATTCTCCGTCTTCGTGACTCTATTGTTTATATAATTATGTTAATTCTTTGGTTTCATTTCCCAATAAAGGAAATGTCCTTGTCTTTGAGAGAAGTGTGTGACTCAGGGCCCTGAAGCAGCTTCAGTTTCACTCTGACTCCCTCTGAGCTACAGACGTCTCAGGATGTCTGTAGGTCTGTGTTGGTGTACTCAGAGGAATCAGGTCCTCCAGGCTGACGCCCCCCCACCGGGCGAGCCCTGACACGACTGGATCCTCACCATGTTCCTGGGGTTGGACATGAGGAAGTGCTGAGCCACATGAGCCGGCAGCAGGTTGAACAGGATCCTCTTGTTGTCCAGCTTCACCTTCTCCATGTCGTCCCTGTCCTCCTCGGCCTGGACAGCAGCACAGATCACACAGGAGGAGACGAGTCTTCACATGAACGTGAACATGACACACACATGACACACACATGACACACACATGACACACACATGACACAGACACACAACCTCTGTGGTCTGGACACAATGAAGCTCTGCTGCAGCTCAACCACAGGGTGTAATAGCTCGACCTCATCACTAGAGGGTGATAATGATTTGCAAACAACACAAACCTCTGTTGATTCTAAAAATAGAAACTCTTTGACTATCCACTGTTCAAGTAGGCGCATGTAAACACACACACATATATATATTTATTTATTTATATAAATAAACTCACACACACACTGAGAATAAAACATCATATCAACCACAATATCCTACAGAATCCTACAAGATGTTTCACTGCAACAATATTCCATCTCATCATTAATGTAAAGATGTTTGTTAGAGGCTGAATCTTTTTTGGTCTAAATAGAAAATTAAATAAACATTATGACGTGATCTGTAATTACATATTTAAGATCTCAAACATTTCTCATATATAACATATAATCTGTCAAATGGATTAAACAGACTGACACTAACAGTATTTATACAAATAAACTTGATTGACTAACAATCTAAACAAGGAATTCATTCATAAATAGTCAAAATCAATAAATCACCACTTGAGCCTGAATTATATTTAGACTCTATAAATTTGAAATGAAAATATTTTAACTATCTTCAAACGGAAAGACTAAAATCTAGAAGCGTGTATCTTACTCTGATTTAAATCTATTCCTTCATTCTGACCTACGTACACACAGGGTCAGTGTCTTGCTCAAGGACACTGCAACACACAGACCAGAGAAGTGGGGAATTGAACCATCAACCCATCAAACAAACTGTCCATCCAGCTGAGATCCTGACGCCTCAGAATACATTGTGTTAATTTCATTTAAAAGCTTTCATCAGATGTTTGAAGCTCAAGGGTCACGTCGACATGAGGATCAAACCAACAACCCGACAAACAACATCTGAAACGTTCTCTCACCACCTGAAGAAACGTTTATGACTCAACTAAACGACCTAATGACAAGAATCCCACATCAGCAGCAACCGGTTCCACAGACACACACACTCACCTGAGTTGCCCAGAGATAATCGAGCCGCAGCTTCAGGTCCAGTTGTCGTGAATGAAGAGCCAGAGCTCCGGAGAACAACAGGACGGCCAACACGGGGTCGTAGCCTCTCGTGTGGAGGAAGCCGCCGCTGAAGGACACACAAAGTGGAGGTTTTGTTTGTGTAATTCACTGTTAAGTGATTGTTTTGTGGAGACACGAAAGAAACACACGAAAAGCCAAAGTTTTCGTTTCAATTGTTTTGCCGTTCAAGTTATTTTTCGCCTGTGAACAACCATTTTCTGTTAGTTATTGTTGAGTGGTTGAAGAAAAAAGCTCAATAACAGGTAAATAACAACATTTACAAAAAGAAATGTACATTTATTCAATAAATAACTGAATTAAATGAAGCAATAAAGCTCAATATTTACTGCTTGTGTCCTTTTAAATGTAAAAGTTTAGTCCTTTTCTTTGCTTTGGGTTCTGAACTAAGACAAAACAAGAGATTTTAGGAATTTATAATGTGCATTTACACATAAACAACCTCAGCACATCTCTGGCGTATCAGACCACACATCACATGCAGCTCGGTCTCACCCCACAGCTTGGCGGTAGCCGCTGGTCTCCATGACGACAGTGTAGGTGACGGAGAGGAGGAGGAGCAGGAGGATCTTGGGGAGCGAGGACACGCGGAGGTAGGGCACGACGGTGAGGGTGCCGGCCACGCAGGAGAGAAGACCGTACGCCATGTTGGAGCAAGCTCTCTCCGCCGCCGCCGTGCTGTTGGAGGGTTCCACGCCGCTCGGGTCGGCAGGGACGGCGTCCACAGAGCGGCTGGAGTTCACCAACGCCACTTTCACCCAAGGAACACATCCCACCTACGAGCAGTTTTCAGTTTATTCATGATGACAGTTGGTTTAATATGCAAAACTGTAGGTCCTGTTGGAAAAGCTGATTTTAATCTACCAACCAGTACAATCTATTGGAATACAACTATTTCAAAACAAATGTAATGAAGGAATTTAAAAAGTTTGATTCAAGTCCAAGTGAAATTAGCTACAGCAAAACCTTCTTCCTGTCTGACTAACCCTAAACTGACCCATGACCTTAGAAACGACCTTTAGCCTCAATCCGACCAGACTTCAGTCAACGTGGTCCTGATGAGATCAGTGTTTATACACAAACACAAACCGACTGAGTCCCAGTGTGTTGACTTGACACCAGACAATTTACATTTAAATTATTCTAATGAGCATTTTACTCTTGAACAGTCGATGTTTGTTTTCTTCTGAGACTCTGAGGCAACATCTGCTCGGCTGCGATTCTGCCAAGTCCCAGTTCTGCAGAGACGAGTAAACACTAAACTCTGCTTTTATCATCATTAGATTCATACAGGCTTTTTAAAACCCTCTAATTAAGTAGGTTATATTGAATTTAGGCAAATAATGAAAGCTTTGCAACACTAATGACAAATTTAAATGCTCACCAGTATGAAAATGATAGTATTTTAGATTTTTATTCATAATTTTATTCCGTATGCCCTGATCCTGAAGATGATGCATGATTCTGAATGATTTCAATAATACATAACGATTCAGTAAATCTATATACATGTGTTTATTCTTCACATTTTGACGTATCTTCACTTCCTGGCTCTATTTAGAAATCTCTGTGACGTCTCAGCCCATTTTCATCTCATCAGATAATTAAAACCAAACTTATCAGAAACATGATCGTACGTCAGTGTGATAACAACGACCTAATATGATAGAAACCACCTTTCTGCAAAATTATTTAATGTAATTTTTCATTGGCTCAGGTCCCATCTGCTAATTAAGATCCATCCAGACACTCTGGCTTCGTTTTAAAGAGGCTGTCATGTCATCCATCTTCATTTATATCTTTATTTAGGAGGTGGCCTTTCATATTAAAGCTTGATCCCTGTTATTTACACGGATGATGCCTAGTGAGGTAAACAGCCTTTAA
Source organism: Limanda limanda (assembly GCF_963576545.1). Lineage (NCBI taxonomy): Eukaryota > Metazoa > Chordata > Actinopteri > Pleuronectiformes > Pleuronectidae > Limanda > Limanda limanda. The sequence continues at coordinate 2,681,370 of NC_083644.1, forward strand.
CTGAGCACTGGTATCAGACCAGTTTTCTGCATAGAGGCTGAAATCCAGAGCTTTGGCATCAATATCGTTTGAGAAAACGTTCTGGCTCTGTAAAGCACTTTGAGCCGGTTTCAAGCAGTGATGTGCTCCAGATAGAAACCTCACTTTAAAATAGCTTTACAACATATGTATATGTCTGGTGTGAACTCAGAGACTCACCACACAGGCCTGGACGACGGAGTAGGTGAGCAGGACGAGGAACACGAACAGAACCGATCGGATCTGGATGGTGAGGCAGCCGGGTTGGCACTAGAACCAGAGGGAGAGGGGAGGAGGTGAATAGAAGGAGTCAGTAAATGAAGCACCTGTTTATCCACCTCAGCAGCATTTGGGACACATCATTAGTCGGGAGTGGAAATGAAACGGCTGCATTCTGTTGTGTGGCTCATTAGAGGAGGAGCTTAAAGGAACCGATGACAGTTCAATGTAGCGTAATAACGCCAAAGTGTCATAACGGCAGGAAGCAGTCAGAGGCAAGAATAGAGTCCTGCTCACCTGACTTGTGGAAAAACCTTTTGTCTAAACTGTGTTAAAATGGTTTGTTGTTGTTGTTCAGGAAGATACAGTTAATATGAAGGTATAATTATAATAAGCACACAGTTTTCTGGATGAGACATGAAATAAAAAAATATTTATTCTTCTAAATGGCCTCATAAATATAGCTTTAATATTTCAGGAGATAGACTTTTGTTTTATCTCCAGATCTGTTATCGTCTGCATGCAGAAGATAGGGCTCGAACCAGCAGGTAATTAGCTTAGCTTAGCATAAAGAGTGGGAGCAGGGGGAAAGTGCTAGCCTTAGAAATCCTACCTGAACGCTGGTGAGATGCAGATACATGACACAGGCCACATGGAAACACACACACAGCACCAGCAGCAGCAGCACCAGCATCCCCCTGAGAGAGGAAGAGGAGAGGAGGGAGGAAGAGGAGGAGAGAGGAGGAGGAGGAGAGAGGAAGAGGAGGAGGAGGAGGAGGAGGAGGAGGAGGAGGAGGAGGAGGAGGAGGAGGAGGAGGAGGAAGAGGAGGAGGAGGAGGAGGAGGAGGAGGAGAGGAGAGAGGAGAGAGGAGAGGGAGGGGAGAGGAGAGAGGAAGAGGAGAGGTGAGAGGAAGAGGAAGAGGAGAGGAGGCGAGAGGATGAGGAGGAGGAGAGAGGGGGAGGAAGAGGAGGAGAGGGAGGAGAGGAGGAGGAGGAGGAGGAGAGGAGGAGAGGATGAGGAGGAGAAGGAGGAGGAGAGAGGAAGAGGAGAGAGGAAGAGGAGAGGGAGAAGGGAGGAAGAGGAGGAGAGGAGGAGGAGGAGAGGGGAAGAGGAGAGGAGAGAAGAAGAGGAGGAGAGGGAGAGGAGGGAGGAAGAGGAGAGGGAGAGGAGAGGAGGAGGAGAGAAGTGAGAGGAGAGGAGAGAGGAAGAGGAGAGGAGAGAGGAAGAGGAGGAGAGGGAGAAGGGACGAAGAGGAGAGGAGAGAGGAAGAGGAGGAGAGGGAGAAGGGACGAAGAGGAGGAGAGGGAAAGGAAGAGAAGAGAGGAAGAGGAGGCGAGAGGCGGAGGAAGAGGAGGAGGAGAGTGGAAGAGAGGAGCAGAGAGGAAGAAGAGAGGAGAGAGGAAGAGGAGGAGAGGGGAGGGGAAGAGGAGGAGAGGGGAAGAGGAGGAGAAGAGAGGAAGAGGAGAGAGGAAGAGGAGAGGGAGAGGGGAGGAAGAGGAAGAGGAGAGGAGGAGAGAGGAAGAGAAGAGAGGAAGAGGAGAGGATGAGGAGGAGAGGGGGAGGAAGAGGAGGAGAGGAGCGAGAGGGGGAGGAAGAGGAGGAGAGAGGAAGAGGAGGAGAGGAGGAGGAAGAGGAGAGAGGAAGAGGAGAAGAGGAAGAGGAGAGAGGAAGAGGAGGAGAGTGAGAGGAGGGAGGAAGATGAGGAGAGGAGGAGGAAGAGGAGGAAGAGGAGGAGAGAGGATGAGGAGGAGAGTAGGAGAGAAGAGAGGAAGAGGAGAGGATAAGGAGGAGAGGAGCGAGAGGGGGAGGAAGAGGAGGAGAGAGGAAGACGAGGAGAGGAGGAGGAAGAGGAGGAGGAGGAGACCAGAGTTAGTTTCCCTGGTTTTCCACTGACTGCAGTGAAATCAGCTTCTTCTCTAATTGTGTCACTACAGCTCGGCAAGAGCGATCCAATTATACTACACCAACGGACAAACTGCCAATGTGGAAAAGTGTGTGTGTGTGTGTGTGTGTATGTGTGTGTGTGTGTGTGTATGTGTGTGTGTGTGTGTGTGTGTGTGTGTGTGTGTGTGTGTGTGTGTGTGTGTGTGTGTGTGTGTGTGTGTGTGTGTGTGTGCACTCACTGTGGGATCATTAGCAGATAGATGAGGCCGAACAGCGCAGCGAGGATTAGAGAGAGAACCACAGCGCTGATGAAATGGTCGTCATACACCTGGTGATACTGAGAGAAACAATTCATTGTGTTACTGTAGATCTGCACCAGGGGAATCCAGAGCCTGCTAAACACCGAGTGTGTAAGGCCTTGTGTTGAGAGGTGGATGCCGTACAGGGGTAGAGCGGGTTGGAGGGTCTGGGGTTCGATTCCCTGCTAGCTCCTCCTCGTTGAAGTTGAAGACATTGAACCTCGTATTACAATGAAATGTGTGAATTTTCGTCATTTGGGATTGTGTAACTTTTACTGAGCAACAGCGCCCTCTACAGTC